>NW_023010122.1:0-16926 GCF_902201215.1 Prunus dulcis
TGCATTTCAATATGTGCTTGGCCAATACCTTTCCCCATTTTATTGTACTCAACAATTGGCCTCACTTTCTGAAGCTTTCTCTTCACAACACGAGGCATTGTGCTCATACCTCGACCAGTCTTTGAATCATCAGAGATTGTTGTCTGGCTTTCTGTCTCAGCAGATGATGAAGCAAACTTCATCTTCTTCGAAGACTTCATCTCCTTCGAAGACTTGTCTTGAGGAGCTACAATTCCAAGCTTCTTGGAGCCAGAATCTTTAGTTTGTTGTTGAGAAACCATTTTAACTGACAAAACTGCAAGTGAAAATATTTCAGGAAAAGATTAAGAACACAAACGACGGTTATTAATAAAATACGACGTATGATATGATTTTAAACGACGCAATGAAATAATCTCAGACGTAATAAATGTTTAAAACCATTATTTATATAACGTCGTGGTATTTATGTTCACACGACGTAAATAGTAATACACCGTCGTGGTATTAACATTCACACGACGTAAAACAATAGATATACCGTCGTCTATATTAGATACCAACCCTAATTTCAATAGTAATACACCGTCGTGGTAAAAACATTATTAATATAACGTCGTGGTATTGATTTCATACGACGTAAATAGTAATAAACCGTCGTGGTATTAACATTCACACGACGTAAAACAATAAGACAGACTGTCGTCTTTTTAGATACCAACACTAGTTTCTTTTTCTTTATATTTTATCAAATAAGGGAAAAACAAAAACCATTGTTCGGAGAAATCAAACCTGCAATTAAACAAGCAAATAAAAAAAGACTTTATTTTAAAAACAACTTTGTCAATTTTCAGACGACGGTAGAACGACTGACGAACCGTCGTGGTCTACATATTTAACCACGTAAATAAGAACTACCGTCGTCTTATTTAGTTGAGGTAGTTGTCTTCAAAGTTGGAAACTTTCCCTCTTTGTCTTTATATTTTATCAAACTTGGAAAGAAGTAAAATGATTTTGGCCAGAAAAAAGGTAAAAAGATTTTTCAAACAAAAAGCGTATGAGCATGCAAAACAGTAACCAAAATAGTGAAAATGAAAGCTTACCTTTTGCGTGCGATGAAAGCAAGAGGAAAAAGATCGATCTTTTGCGTTCAGAGACGACGAAGAAGACGAGAGGAAGGCGATGAGATACTCTGACGGTGCTCTGACAGGAAAAAAGACGAAAAGTTTTCTCTTGTAGATTGAAATTTTTAATCGGGTTTGGAAACTGTGCATGTGTAAGTCGAAAAGTTGCTAATATATAAAACGATTTCAAAAAAATAATACGGCGGTTACATATAACTACGTCGTTTTTAACTAAAACGACGCAATTTTTGTTTTGCGACGCAATTTAACTAAAACGACGTAGTTAACTAAAACGACGCAATTTAACGTCGTTAGGTTTAATATAACCGACGTTGTTTTCAAGTAGACGAAAAGTTGCTTACATATAAAACCATTTCAAAAAAATAATACGGCAGTTTATTTTCCCGTGACTTTTCAGTTTATTTTTCAATTACAGTGCGTTATAAATAGAGTTTTTTTTCCCGAGGAAATTTAAAATGAAGGAAATTAATATTCAGGAATATGTAAAGTTTCTTTTTTGGATGACAGATTTAAATAAAATAAGAATATAAAATCAACGACTGTTTTTGTTTTTATGTCGTCGTTTTTAGTCGTCTTAAGTAAGACTAAGACGACGTAATATATTTGTTGAGCGACGTTGATTGTACGATTTAAGCGGCGGTTTTTGGTTCGGACCGCCGTTGATTTTAAAAATTTATTCTATAAATTTGTCGCTTTCATTCATTTTCGCGGTTAAAATTTAGGGTTCCAAGTTCTTCCTCTCTCAGAGACATTGTCTCTCACATCTCAAAGACAATAATTTGGATGTCTTTCTCAAAGAGAAATTGAGCTTACTCGCATCAAATCTATGTCCACAAGAAGAAGCTTGTCAACTAGCCTTCTCACTTCTTGATCAAGCCTGATAGGACACTTAGTGCTTCTGAATACTCCTTGCTTTCCATCAAAAGAGATGCAAGCCTGGCCTCCACTCGCTGTCGAAGGAAAGTTCGCTTCTCAGGGAAATCTGAAGATCAGATGTGCCTGATCCTCTGCTTGATTTTCTTTACTAAGAAGATCCGTCAGATTTGTGATAGCCTCTTCCTTTATCCGTAGAGCTTAAGAAGAAGAAGATGGGTTTCAAGAATGCGATAAAGAATAGAAATGGCTTCAGATGGCCTCTAAAGCATGAGCAATCGAATCAGTAGTTGCTGGGAGATATGATGAAGACATTGTCAATGCTTTTCTCGTCGTTTATATTAAGGTAGATTTATAATTACCGACGTAGATTATTTTGTTAAACGTCGTTAAGTTTAATACAACCGACGTGGATTTTATCAACTTCGAAATAATTGTCTCTCTGATTTCAAATCTGTGTCATCTGTTAAGATTATGATGTGGAACAGAGTTCCGTCTGGTAAGATTTCGTAACCCTTGGGATCCCAGAAAAATCTGATTATGTCGGCGGTTTTCTATATAAACCGTCGTGGTTATTTCAATTCTTGTCATTAAGTAGATCTACCGACGTAGGATAAGAAAATCAAAGAAAAAAATTGTAAACAAAAATTCTTATTAAGACGACGGTTTAAATTAAAGTTACGACGTATAAAATGAATAAATACGACGTTAAATATTTAAAGATAACGTCGTAGAACTATACGAGAATGACGTCGATATATTTATATTTTCCGTCGTTGTAAATTATTTTAATACGGCGATATTTTGTATTTTAAAGCCGTGGATTTGTTTGTAATTATACGGCGTCTTATACGAAAACCTCGTCGTGTTATTTTATGAGTAAAAGCGGCGGCTTTTATTGAAATCGTCGTCTTTACTTTCTACGTCGGTCGATTCATAACTTCTGCCGTCCTTTGTTGGCTTTGATTTTACACTGCTGAAATCTGTTTCAAATAGGCGTCGGTTGTTTAATTAGGTACGTCGTTGTTTTTGAACAGCCATTTGAATCTCCATTTTTAGTTGTCTAAGGTGGTATAACACGACGGTGTTTTTAGAACCGTCGTCTTTTTAAAAACCACGACGGTTTTCACTTGGACCGTCGTTGTTTTCTGGTCGTCTTTTTCACTTTTTGTAGTAGTGTGTGGCTAGCTTTTTTAATTATAAGAAATAAAGTGGAACGAACGAAGGTGTTAGACTCGTATGCATTTCACTGGCAGATGTTCAGTGGTGAGTAATCAATTATGGCTTGGCTAGTAAGCCAACAGTCAATTCAAACTAAACTTTTCAAATTGCGGTTTGTTGAGTTATGATAGATTTCATAATTCGACTCATTATCGTACAGAACGCATTAAAGTGATTGGTTTATTTTGTAAAATCACACTAAGCACGCCCCCCCTGAAAAGAGTGTAACAATGATTGAAGGCGAAATGTTGCCTACCGTAATGAATTTAACTATCTTAATTTTAATAAATAATTCGGTATAAGTCCAATTCTTATGACATAATTTGAGTGCAATCCACACACATATTGTTAGTAATCCAAGTCCTTTAACTTTTGTGCCACATAGAATTAGTTACCCTTTTTTAATTTCTGATATTTATAATTAATTTTTTTATTTTGTATTTATGTTGTGGTTCTAAATTTGCCCCTAAGATATAAATCAGGTAAGTAATGGCAAAAATATTAAAAATAATGAAAGAGTATCAAAAGTTGATTTTAGATAGAATGAGAAAATAAAAAAAAATCCATGGCACACGCATATAAATGACATATGAAGACATGCAAACAAATATAGATCATATTCATGTTTATTGTAGAGCAATGTACATTTGCGAGAAGGGTCAACAGTAAATATAGCTATAAAACAACTTGGATAACATAGATGAATATAAGGTTTTGAAAATGTTGGGAAGGGTCAAGTGACCTTTGTGGGCCTTGATTGACTCCGCCAATGCGCTGGACCCAATTCTATGTCAAAAGAGAGGTAGACTGCATTCATATAGTGCAAACTCAAAATTGAACCTATATCGAAAGATCCCTAATTTTAATGCGGTAACATTGGCCACTATATATCACTATAGCCTCGGTGATTTCTATAAGTTAGTCCCAGTCAACTCACGAATTTGGCCATCTGTAGGGTATATAATCATTGATCATCAAAGTTGGGTAAACCTTCTTAAGATATATTAATTATAAATAAAATGACGCAGACTAAATGCCATGTTATTTGGCATTCGCATTATATATGCAGCAACGCCAACATATTTATGCAGAGGAGACAGACCTTGGTGAGAAGAAAAAACAGGAAATTGTTAGGAGACAAAGTCGAAATTATCATATGCTCGACCGAGATTCTTCGCATATACATATTTAATTATATATCATAAAATAACTTTCAATCTAAATGATTTTTTACAAAGATAATTTTTGAAAAATAACTTAGGATATAGACGATTCTGATCATTAAAATACATTGTTACAGAAACAATGCGTGCACTTCTCTTGACCAAAGAAAACTAGATAGGAGATGGAAGGCTTAATATTAGCATCCAATTCAACGAATAATGAAGTACTGGCACTGCTATTGTTGGTTCCTTGCTGCTGAACACTAAGAGAGGTCAAACTTGTTTGTACCATAACTGACCGAGCAACTAGCTAGGCTAGATCATTCGAGTGCCATGCTTTGAGAGGTCATCACCTTAGCCAAAGAAGTATCACCACAAATCACAACTCTAAGCAAAGTAAGAGGAGTCCCACATCGGAAAACTACAAGAGATGGAGACTGCCCCTCACCTATAAAAGAAGACTGGCTCTTGGGGACTCTCTCGGCTGGATCCATCTCTGGACTGGGCTTCTCACTTGTTATCTTTATATTTGGGTCCAATCCCCTTGTACAAATGTAAACGAACATTATCATAATGAGAACACCCTTCTCCGTGGACGTAGCCCATCATTCGGGTAAACCACGTATATCTTGTCTTCTATATGTTTATCGTTTGCCCAAATCCTCACACACTTGGTGAAGGTCCTCACCTTTATCCATCATCCATCACACCTCATCACTAAGTTGGACTCAACCTTGGCCTAACCATTTTGAGCATCAACAGTTTGGCGCCGTCTGTGGGAAACGACACAAGAAACCCTTGTCAATTCTCCATTCTTTAGTGCCTTTCGGCACCCTTACAATCAACACAACTTAATTGCCATTCGGCAATACCCGTAGTGAGGCAACTTTGAGTCACCAAGGTGCCGAAGACCACTCTTGCCGAAGCCCCTATCCGATAAGTAGCACATTCATTATTTTTACAAATTATTTAATATTGGAAGAACTCATTACTCTTGAGATCAAGAAAGTCATGTGCATTATTTCCAAAGGATAAAACACATTTGCTTTATCTTATATTTTAATATATTTATAAGCATGCAATTCAATGATTATATATATTATTCAAGTGGCTGAGATAAACCATGGGATCAATCGATGGCCTAGCCACACCTTCAAATCTTCCCATTTTAATACTATTTTGTCCTATTGTCATAGGAAAGTGTGGAGCAATTTGAATGGACATGCCAAACGGCACCCACCCATCTCATATGTTTAATCACCATCTGATGGAAGCCACTCAAACCGTACGGCAAGTTCAAAAGCACGGGATGGAAAACTACAAAGTGGCCTTCGGCACCGTATCCTCCAAACAAATTGATTGGCCAAACCATGATATCTCCATCCGATTCAGAAAGCTTAAAAACCAGAGAGTAACCAAGCTTGCAGCTTATTCATGGGTTACTGATTAGCACACCACATGCCAAAGATCTTATCAAGACACCCAAGGATACCATACGGCACCCAGCCACCAAATTGGTTTAGACACCCAAAACAGAATGGGTTCCTCCCCAGCAAGGCCACCACTGGGACGCAAGGAAGAATAGGGAGGACCGTGTCATGCCCATCGGCACCTCTCACCGACTGAGACAGAAGCCAATCTCTCCCTCTCTCTCTCATGCACACAAACGCAGAAACGCCACACCATACCACCTGCTAAGGTCACCGCTCCACCGACCTCAAAGAAAGTCTCACAAGGTCTCGGCTCCTAGCTCCAGAGGCCCAGCTATTGTTGGGGTAGGATCTTGTTCCCCAAACACCCAAGTCGCGGAGCCCAAAGTGTTCAAGGACGATCCCGAAACAGCTGCTGCACAGCTCGACACTGCCGAAGCTGCCTTGCCGAAGACCTTCGTAGCTTGGCGAAATCTCCAGCCGCGGGACCAATCGGCAGCTCCTCTGCTCAACAGCTCAACAACTCTGCCGTCGCCCAACCTCTGCCGAACAACAAGACCACCTGCCGAACTCCAGCTGCTGCTGCGCCGCCTTGCCACACGAACAAACTCAACTGCTCGGAACCTACAACGTGACCCCAGCCGTGCAAGACCTCCAACTCTCCTTGACTGCCGAACAGCACCCTCCAACAAAATCTTTGCCAACCGTAAGCCACCCTCAACCTTGGCTCCAAATTGCCGTTCGGCACACTAGCTCAACCTGGCTCCAAATGGCCGTTCGGCATACAAGCCCAACCCTAGGTGGAAATTGCCGTTCGGAACCAAAACAAGACCTCACCTTTACTCAAAACACCCTGCCAAAGCACCTTGCTACAATACATAGCCAAATCACCAACCGGCACTAGCAAACTCCCAAAATTTTCTCCTCTCAATCCCAAGCCCTAGCCCAACCACTTGCCGAAGGCCCAATAGGAAAGCCTTCAAGGCCAGGCCATTCTAAACAAAAAATATATGTATATGGCTAGACCCTTGCCGAACGGCAAGGGCCATGGAGAAATTTTGGAGTCTTAAATTTTCGAATGGCCAGGCTCCTTCGAAGGCCTAGCTCCCGAGCACCAAAAAAAATGGCTAGACCCTTGCCGAACGGCAAGGGCCATGGAGGAACTATGGAGGGTCCAAAATTTCCAAATGGCCCGGCCATTCACACAAAAAAAAAAAAAAAACCAAAAAAACAAAAACAAAAAAAACAAATGCACATATGCATTTCTTCCCATCAGCACCCTCGTGCCTTCGGCATCCTTTTTACCTTCGGCACCCTCGTGCCTAGCCACATTGCCTTGCGACATGCAAGCTTTGGGCCTTCGGCACCCCCGTGCCTAGCCACATTACCTTCGGCACCCTCATGCCTAGCCACATTGCCTTGCGACATGCAAGCTTTGGGCCTTCGGCACCCCCGTGCTTAGCCACATTACCTTCGGCACCCTCGTGCCTAGCCACATTGCCTTGCGACATGCAAGCTTTAGGCCTTCGGCACCCCCGTGCCTAGCCACATTACCTTCGGCACCCTCGTGCCTAGCCACATGGCCTTGCGACATGCAAGCTTTGGACCTTCGGCCCCCCCTGCCTAGCCACATTACCTTCGGCACCCCCGTGCCTAGCCACATTACCTTCGGCACCCTCGTGCCTAGCCACATTGCCTTGCGACATGCAAGCTTTGGGCCTTCGGCACCCCTGTGCCTAGCCACATTACCTTCGGCACCCTCATGCCTAGCCACATGTCCTGCAACATGCAAGTCTTATGCCTTCGGCACCATCGTGCCTAGGCCCATTGCCTTGCGACATGCAATTCTTATGCCTTCGGCACCCTCGTGCCTAGGCACATTGCCTTGCGACATGCAAGCTTTGTGCCTTCGGCATCCCCTTTACCTTCGGCACCCTCGTGCCAAGTTCTCTCCCTTCCAAATGTCCTTCTTACCCGGGGACTTAGGGGACTATGGGCAGTGCACTATACTGCTTGGAAGATGAACTATGGTGTTGCTCGGCCAGTGCACTTAAAATTACAAGTCCCCAACCAAGAAGTACCTTCTTACTCGAGAACTTGGGGGACTACTGTTTGTACCATAACTGACCGAGCAACTAGCTAGGCTAGATCATTCGAGTGCCATGCTTTGAGAGGTCATCACCTTAGCCAAAGAAGCATCACCACAAATCACAACTCTAAGCAAAGCAAGAGGAGTCCCACATCGGAAAACTACAAGAGATGGAGACTCCCCTCACCTATAAAAGAAGACTACTCTTTCCTTAGAAGGGGACTGGCTCTTGAGTACTCTCTCTTCTGGATCCATCTCTAGGCTAAGCTTCTCACTTGTTATCTCTATATTTGGGTCTAATCCCCTTGTACAAATGTAAACAAACATTATCATAATGAGAACACCCTTCTCCGTGGACGTAGCCCATCATTCGGGTGAACCACGTATATCTTGTCTTCTATATGTTTATCGTTTGCCCAAATCCTCACACACTTGGTGAAGGTCCTCATCTTCATCCATCATCCATCACACCTCATCACTAAGTTGGACTCAATATTGGCCGGGCCATTTTGAGCATCAACAGTCATACCAAGTTACGTAACCCGAGCAGTTTGTAAGCCATGTTTGAACATGGTGCACATAGGTCTCTCTTGAGCTCCCTACTATCTTCCCATGTATGAGATCGTTAAGATTAACCCAACTAGTAGAAAAGGGCGGCCCTAAAATAGTGCAAGTGGCGCCAATGCACAGGGCCCCTGATTTTTGAGGACCTCCTAAATTTTTTTTATTTTACATAATTTATATTAATATTATAACAACTGTATATATACTCCAACGTGCAACAAATTGACACAAAAATTTATTTAGTGGAGTTGGTTTCTAGTGCATATCCCTTGGTACAAGGCTTACGTGAAAAATTTTAAGAACCAAAATGTAAATAGTTTTAAAAAAGAAGCACCTGAAAAATATCAGGGGAAAGATCCAATTAAATTAACAATAGTATATATCACACCCATACGCTTTTTCTTTAAAAAATAATACTAATAATTTCTTCGACTAAAAATAAAACAAAACAACATAAAAAATAAAAAATAATGTCTTCTTCTTTCTCATGAACTCTTATTTTTTCTTACCGAACATACCAACATTTAACTTTATCAAATGAACGCAACGTACTCAACAAACGCAACCCTTGCGTTCGCGTGAAAAAATAGTGCGTTTGTTTGAAAAAGAAAGTTAGTGGGGTCCATTTTCCCGGGGAACGGGCAACTTTACCCAACAAACGCACTCCTTGTATTCGCATGAATAAATATCCCGTTTGTTTGAAAAAGTAAGTTCATTTGGCCCATTTTCCCGAGGAACGGGCAACTTTACTCAACGAATGCAACCACAGCGTTCGCGTGAACAAATAGCCCGTTTGTTTTAAAAAGTAAGTTAGTTGGGCGCATTTTTCCGGGGAATGGGCAACTTTACTCAATAAACGCAACCTCTGCGTTTACGTGAACAAATATCTCGTTTGTTTGAAAAATTAAGTTAGTTTGACCCATTTTTCCGGGGAATGGGTGACAGGACCAGCCCCGAAATTTCCCCGGAGACCGGAGCGGACCCCGTCTTAGATCCGACATCTTCCCGATGCCGGGCCCACTTACTAAAAACCGAGACTCTTTATCAAAATTTTGGCAGAGTCCCCCCTGTAAATTAAACAAACCGAACATAATTGAACCTGCATAAAAATACAAAATAATCCCAACCAGCAGCATGCTTTAAAGCGAATAAACAGTTTACAACAAAATGGCCTCCGGCCTCACAAATCAGACCCTAACAGGGGCGATAACAGAGCATGTCTAAGAACTTCAATTTCAACAAAACAGAGTTCAAAGGAAATAACATGAAGAAAGAGTTCTACGAAGGTTCAAGGCTCGGAAGCGCACGATCCGGCTCTGCTGCGGAGCTCAGTCAACTACTGGCCTGGGGGCGCAAAACAGAAAATTGTAAGTGGACAAAAATAAATTCAGTTCAGTGTAAAGCAACGTAATATAACCCCACCGTTTAGAAAACCATGCAAGAAATCCCATGCATCTCAAAACCTTCATACTCAAGTATGTATATATATATATATAAATAAATATATATATCAAAACAAATCAATACCAGATGCCAAGTCTGAAACCCATAAAGAAAGCTTTACAAAACCCACCATCCAAAACTTATAAATCCCACAACTAAACTCTCGAAAGCGTACCCATTGGCACGACCGGCAAAGAAGTATTCTCACCGAAAAACAAGAATGAATGAATTATATATATATAAATATATAATATAGGATATATATATATATATATAATATAAATATGACCATCACCTAGTTGTACCGGGGATTGTTTGACTAGTCACCCTGACAGAGTCCTCAATCCACCATGTGACTAGGGAACGAGCCGTCCAACTGGGGGACAAACTCTCAGCCAGCATGTACCGTCGATAATCTCAAAACTCATACGTCTGTGATCAGTCCTATGCGCGCAGACTACCCAATCAAGGGTCTACAGCAACATCCCGTCAAGGATGCCCTGGGTTCCGACAATTCCAAGTATCTCAAGTCTCCGTATCGAAGTTCCAAATCAGGATACGTATACGAGATTAAATATCCTAATTTCCCAGGTTTCTAGTAAGTGTACTAGGAATGAGACGTTCTAAGGTCCAACTACCCAATTTGGATGATGGAATTGCTTCGAGAGACACTCGGTCAACTGACGGTCAAACTTCCCAATTCGGGTCAACCGGGTCCACGGGACCCACGACCTCCGTTTTACAATCTGAAAGTTCCTAAAGGTTTCCCAAGGTCTAAGATACCCGTCTCGTAAGTTTGGTCCGAAACAGACGGTTAGATCGCTTACGATCGCACGATCGGACGGTTAATATAAAACACAAACTTTAAGTTATTGAATCGGAACATCCGGGGCTCCGATACACGATCCGCGAAGTCCAACATGATCCTAGGAATACCTACAACAACATATTTTAATTGAAAAACGATCCAACGGTCAGAACCTATCGAACCCGGATAACACACAATATGTGAAAATCCGTTCGATAGTCAAACGATGTCCGAATTGAGATCCGTGAAATCCTACGTACACGTGACAACCAGGAGATCGCATTGGGACAATAATGCCCCTCTACTAGAGTGCCCATGTGCCGGCACACGCGCGGGTGTCCAAAGCGATAAGGCTTTGCCGGAAAATCTCCAAACTACAAGCCACCTTCCAGGCTACAGGTTCTACTTGACGAGTGGAACACTTTATCAACTACACCAAAGTCCAATTCGGACGGCAAGTGGTCGAAATCGGCGTCGGAAACTCACGGTTTGACCCGAAACTTCACGGCTTCGATCCGGCGACCACCGTCACCATTGTCGTCGCACAACCTAGGAAATGGCAAGAAGGGGAGGAGAGCTAACTGTTCCAAGTGACGGCGCAGCTCGCGATGGCCGGAAACGTCGCCGGTGACGTTAGCAGTTTTGGCTGGTTTTCACGTCTTTGCCACCACCGTTTGCCGGGTTTTCGATCGGAGAAAAGGGGTGGGCTGGGTAGAGGAGGAAGAGAAGAAGCTTTTGCAAGAAACGGCACCTGAAATGGAGGTCGGACGACGAAGTTCTCGCCGTCTGAAATTCCAGCGAAAAATCAAAGTGGGGAGGGGGGTTCAGCCGCGGGTGAGAGAGAGAGAGAGAGAGAGAGAGAGAGAGAGAGAGAGAGAGAGAGAAAAGTCAGATATTTTTAAACCCAAATTTTGAAATATTTACAAATTTGCCATTGTCGATGTTTTGATCGTAACTTCTTCGTTACAACTCCGATTCAAGCCTACCGCGTGTCTACGAATTCATCTCAGTACACCTATCCAAAAATACCAGTCACTGCCCCAAACACTTTTCGGGCAAGAAAATGACCAATTTACCCCTACCCTAGGGGTAAATTCGTAAATTCACTTAAATAATTTAAAATATGAATTAAATTTGGAGTCGGGGTGTTACAATGGGCAACTGTACTTAACAAACGCAACTCCTGCGTTCGCGTGATCAAATAGCCCGTTTATTTGAAAAAGTAAGTTAGTTGGGCCCATTTTTTCAGGGAACGGACAACTATACTCAACGAACGCAACCCATTGCGTTCGCGTGAACAAAAAGCCCGTTTGTTTGAAAAAGTAAGTTAGTTGGGCCAATTTTTTCGGAGAACGAGCAACTTTACTCAACGAACGCAACCCCTGCATTTACATGAACAAATAGCCCGTTTGTTTGAAAAAGTAAGTTAGTTTGGCCATTTTTCCGGGGAATGGGGAACTTTACTCAACGAACGCAACCTCTGCATTCGCGTGAACAAATAACCCGTTTATTTGAAAAAGTAAGTTAGTTTGGCCATTTTTCTGGGGAACGGGGAACTTTACTCAACGAACGCAACCCCTGCATTCGCGTGAACAAATAGCGTGTTTTCTTGAAAAAGTAAGTTAGTTTGGCTCATTTTTTCAGAGAATGGACAACTTTACTCAACGAACGCAACCTATTGCGTTTGCGTGAACAAATAGCTCGTTTGTTTGAAAAAGTAAGTTAGTTGGACCCGTTTTTCCGAGGAACGAGCAACTTTACTCAACGAACGCAACCCTTGCGTTTATGTGAACAAATAGCCCATTTGTTTGAAAAAGTAAGTTAGTTTGGCCTATTTTTCCGGAAACAAGCAACTTTACTCAACGAACACAACCCCTGCGTTCGCATGAACAAATAGCCCATTTGTTTGAAAAAAGTAAGTTAGTTGGGCCCATTTTTCGGGGGAACGGACAACTTTACTCAACAAACGCAACTCATTGCGTTCGCATCAACAAATAACCCGTTTGTTTGAAAAAGTAAGTTAGTTGGGCCCATTTTTATAGGGAACAGACAACTTTACTCAATAAACGCAACCCATTGCGTTCGCGTCAACCAATAACCCGTTTGTTTGAAAAAGTAAGTTAGTTGGGCAAATTTTTCCAAGGAACGAGCAACTTTACTCAACAAACGCAACCTCTGCGTTTGCGTGAACACATAGCCCGTTTGTTTGAAAAAGTAAGTTAGTTTGGGCATTTTTCGGGGGGACGGGGAACTTTACTCAACGAACGCAACCCATGCATTCGCGTGAACAAATAGCCTGTTTTCTTGAAAAAGTAAGTTAGTTGGGCCCATTTTCCCGAGGAACAGACAACTTTACTCAATGAATGCAACCCCTTGCGTTCGCGTGAACAAATAGCCAATTTGTTTGAAAATGCAAGTTAGTTGAGCCCATTTTTCCGGGGAACGAGCAACTTTACTCAACGAACGCAACCCTTGCGTTTATGTGAACAAATAGCCCGTTTGATTGAAAAAGTAAGTTAGTTTGGCCCATTTTTCTGGGAACGGGCAACTTTACTCAACGAACTCAACCCCTGCATTCGCGTGAACAAATAGCCCGTTTGTTTGAAAAAGTAAGTTAGTTGAGCCTATTTTTATAGGGAATGGACAACTTTACTCAATAAACGCAACCTATTGCGTTCGCGTCAACCAATAGCCTACTTGTTTGAAAAAGTAAGTTAGTTGGGCCAATTTTTCCGAGGAACGAGCAACTTTCCTCAACGAACGCAACCCCTGCGTTTACGTGAACAAATAGCCCGTTTATTTGAAAAACAAAGTTAGTTTAGCCCATTTTTCTTGGGAACGGGCAACTTTACTCAACGAACGCAACCCCTGCGTTTACGTGAACAAATAGCCCGTTTATTTGAAAAAGTAAGTTAGTGGAGCTTATTTTTCCGGGAATGGACAACTTTACTCAACGAACGCAACCCATTGCGTTCGCGTAGACAAATAGCCGGTTTGTTTAAAAAAGTAAGTTAGTTGGGCCAATTTTTCCGAAGAACGGGTAACTTTACTCAACGAACGCAACCCTTGCATTCACGTGAACAAATAGCCCGTTTGTTTGATAAAGTTAGTTGGGTCTATTTTTCCGGAGAACGGGTAACTTTGCTCAACGAACACAACCCCTACGTTTGCGTGAACAAATAGCCTGTTTGTTTGAAAAAGGAAGTTAGTTGAGCCCATTTTTCCAGAAATGGGAATCTTTAATCAATGAACGCAACCTTTGGGTACAAGTTCAAGGATTAAATCAACAATTTAGCCATGTTTAATGGTTTTTGGGCATATATCGCATATTTGATAGCACATGTGTGCAATTCTCAGTAAATAATATGCATTTGCATATACCTGTATGCAATTTTGTAGCATCTATGTGCAATTCTTATTTTACAATATGCAATTGCATATATAGTATGCAATTTCGTAACGTCTGTTTGCAAGATTCTGCCCTTCTTTTGGTCTTTAACTTTGTCATTTTTACTAGAAGGCTGATCGGCTCACCAAATTTCACCAAGATAATGTATGTAAATATCACGAAATTTCCTCTTTTTGGTAGAGGGCCTCTTTTTTGTGTGTGTTCATTTGCAATGACAATACAGATAATCTACTACTACTAAAAGCTATAGAAAATTAAATGTCATATAATCTATTTTCTCTAACCAAGACTACATGTCACATAAATAAGAAATAAGATCTCAAAAAAGAAACATAAACAAAGAAAACACTTTACCTAAAATATTTTGTAATACGGTAGAGTACACAAATGTTAGCCCCTAACTATGATAATTGTTATCAATAAATACAAAGATGAATTTAAATTAGTTCTTCCATTTGTTTTAAATTCTTTTCAATATGGTCAACTATGATAATTGATTTATTTTTATAAAGGTTATCAATGAATAGAATAGAACATATGTTACCAAATTATTGAAAAAAAGAACTTTTAAGATCAATTAAAAGTGAATAGAAAGAAAAGTATAAATAAAAGGTATACAAAGGTATCCTTTTAAAAGTTAATATTTTCATTCTACACAACTCAAACTCAAGACCACTTGCGCCACACGTTATATCTTGCTATATTAATTGTCATATTATTGTTTCATATAAACACAAGCCCATATAAACACCAATTCTTAAGCCCAAAGGGTTAGCTAAATGGTGAGGTTAGGTGGTGTAATATATTAGAATCACGGTTCATCAAAAGGTTAAATTTGCTTCCATTATTAAGAACAGAATAAATATAAAATTACTTTGGTTTCTCAAACAGATTTTCCTTTCACAGAGAATAACGCATACCTTGGCACCATCCCTCAGAAGACACAATCAAATAATAAAAACAGATTTGTATTTCACCTAAGCAACTCATGATTTTGGCACAAAGACAAATTATCCAGTACAAATTTCCTTTATTTGTTTTTTCACATGTATCCATATTCCTTTTCAGTAACGAATGCAGTGATGCAAACCTTCCTTCCAATTTGTGCGCCTACAATAGAAAAAATGGAAAAAATTAGACGCAAGAGAAATCGTAAAATTGCACAATCTACAAATTTGAACAGCAAGAAAGAAAAAAAACAGTAATTAGAATGAACTACAACAACCAAATAATGAGAGAACCTCAAAATACAACCAATCAAATTCTATAATGACAATTACCCAAATTGAAGTAAATAATTAAAGTTTCAGAATTCTAATAGTGCAACTAAAAAAGAAAATTATCGCTTTTCTTTTATTAAAAAAAAAAACATTACAATCATGAAGCATGAAACTTAAACTGAATACATAATAGGAAAGAAAAAAATTGCAACCAAATGTTCCTATTATAGGAAAAGGGACTAATATAGGAGTTCAATTGGGAAAATGGAAATATTAGAAGCCTTTAAGGCTTTTTATACAAAGAGAAAACAGATATCACACAAAACATTAACAAATTTCATACGGCAACTCTGTACTTAAACTAACTCTTTACCCAAAAAAGGAAAAGAAAAGAAAAAGTAGAGCTATACTAATTATTTCTCCGCTAAAAAGACAATCATCTGCTATTTCGTGGAATTTGTATGTTTGTCTGCTAAACATGTTTTGTTCTCACAACCTGTTGTGTGTAATCTAACTGCTGGTTGCCTGTGAAGATCCTTTAACTTCGTCAACAATTTCCTCCTGGTTGTGTCCTCCTCCTTTGCAAATATTAGTAATGTATATACCTTAAATGCTTCACAGCTTTATCTCTTAATTGTTCCCCTCTGAAATTTTTTGACTTCATCCATTATGCACAACAAAACAGAATAGATAGTTTAAAGAACAAAACTAATATCAACTAATGAAAACAGGAATAGTGGCTGAATTTATGTTCTATTGCCAAATCACATACCAAATGTATGCTTCGTAATAAACCAAAATGAAGCTATTGATATGGCAAACAAATAAATAAGTTTAAACAAACAAACAAAGGCATAGTCACCCAAAGACTCAATCTTTGGGTTCAAATACTAAAATAATTTATTCATCATATAAAGATCATATAACTTGGATTAAATATCATCCAATTTGTTTCTTTCTTAGAAGATCTGCATTAGAAGGTCAGAGCATTTTTAGTCAAATGAAAAGGGAATTTCACAGAAAGTTGAAATAGAAGTAACTCAAAGAAAGCATTTTCTTCACATTTTCTTCACCTAACTGCTTCTAACCCTTCAATTCCTCTGCCAAAAGAATCCCCTGAGAAAACAAAAGAAGAACAAAAATCAAAGCCTAACCTGGACACAACTCTAAATAAATGAATTAATGAGAAAAGCAGAGATGAAGAGGAGAGCACCGAAAAACTGCAAGCAACTAAAATAAACTGCTGATTATGAATATAACAAAGCTTCTTGAAGCAGACCCATCTAAGCTTATAATCTGCAGTGGAAAAGAGAATGAGAAGAATGCCCAAGCAAGCATCCATCCCAGTACTCTTACATTGAAAAAAAAATTGCATGATCATAATTCTGTAACAGAAATTGACACATTAAATCTAACACAAATAACATGTTATCTAAAACTCAAACAAATTAATACAACACTTGAAAAGCAAAAATACCACTCGACATTCCAAATGTCATCTATAAATGGCACATAACTTGTCCCTCTCAATGTCAGTACACAATCAAAAACTGGAAGCACCGTGTTATTTGGAGTGTAACAC
>NW_023010122.1:17966-27390 GCF_902201215.1 Prunus dulcis
GATGGTTGGTTAACAGGTAAAAGCAAGGGGAAAAATTGACGCGCCTCCTTCACGACACTCCTTCCCCTTCTTCTTCATCCTAATACCTCACCTACCCTTCTCTCTAGCTCATTTTCTTTCTGTTTGGCTCAATTCTAACATAGTATCATGATTGATTTCTCTTATTCACATGCTTAAATCTTGAGAACCTCTTCTTAGAAATCCCAAATTTATTTGATTTCTTCTATTTCCCCAAATCTGATTCACCTTTGATTCATTAAACTTCACCTATTATTTATTATGGCTTGTACTAAATCTCTAGTTGCTGCCCTTCTACTAAATCCAAATGGAGCAGATGCACACAAAGTTGCAGTCATGAACTGATGAAAACTTCCTTCTCCTGCGAAATATGTGAAAAATGGAGAAGCTGGGATGGGTTTGATTGATTTTTGGGTTTAATTGATTTTTCATGTTTGGGTTTGATGGAGCTGTGTTTGATTCTTGATGTCTTGGTTTGATTGATTTTTGATGTTTGTGTTTCTTTTAGATGGTTTGATTGATTTTTCATGTTTGTTTTTCTTTTAGACGGGAAGAGAGAGAGAGAGAGAGAGAGAGGGAGCTGAGGGAGGGAATGGGGGAGGGGGAGAAGTGTTGGGAAGGGAAGGAGGGGATGGGTTAGCTATTTTTGAGTTTTTGCATCATGGTACGTGCAATTGCATGATCTTTTTACAATTATCCAATTATTATGAGTAATTACATGTAAGTTCATAGTATGTTTTGAAATTTTATATGCAATTATCTACAATGGATGTGCAATTGCACAACAATTCTAAGACATGCATTAACAACTGAAACATCGACAAAGGCATAGTCTCTTTGAAATTCCTTCCACTATTTGGAAATTGCATGGTTGTCAATACAAATGCTAACGACACAAATTACGTTCAATTACACATTACTCATATCGCAATTGAATTTGTAACTTACATCCTAAAGTCGAATAAGTATAAGAAATTGTTATTACACTTCATAACTGAGACCCTAAAGCCTAATAAGCATATAATTTAAATTAATTAAAAAAACCCCTTAAATATCAACATACCATCCATAAGTATCACTAATAATCCTATCGCTCAAAATAAGTGACCGATTAATTGGTTCTCCATTTTTCTTGGCAAAAAAAAACTGGTTCTCTTTTTTAATTGTTACATATACTATATACTCATTAAAATATTATATTTGACTAAAATAAATTAAAATATTATACAATAATGTATAGATACCCATAGAAAAGAATAATTAGACTATCTATATTATATTTAGACCAAAAAAATAAAATGGATATAACTAATGTAGGGTTTAACATTGCAATTGAGAGCCATACTGTAAATCTAAGCTATTTACTCGAGACCTGAATCCAATTTCTTCACCTCACAGAGGTAAGGCCAAGGATTAAAATATCAGCCATGCAAATAATATTGGGCCTTCAATTTACGGATATTTTGGGGGATATATTGTTATCGTCTTAGGTATCGAAAAAAGAAGAAGACAGATATAGGCATTGAAACACATAATTTTGGTATAAAACTTTCATAAATGTTATGTACATTATCAATGAATGTATTGAACAAATAAAACTCAAAATTTACTAATAATAAGATATACATATGATGAAATATAAGTGTTATGTAATGCGTGTTAATGAAAAGTTTGAAAATAAAATGTTGATTAGAATGAATAAACTATGCATAAATCCATAGTTTGTTTTAACATTGGATTACAATTTAGATAAGTGTCCATCTACATAAATGAAGAGCTCCAATGAGGTTCAAACAATGAGGAACAACCATCTAGATTCATACAATAGTCATACCAAGTCACGTAACCCGAGCAGTTTGTAAGCCATGTTAGAACATAGTGCACATAGGTCTCTCTTGAGCTCCCTACTATCTTCCCATATATGAGATAGTTAAGATTAACCCAACTAGTAAGAAAGGGCGGCCCTGAAATAGTGCAAGTGGCTCCAATGCACAGGGCCCCTGATTTTTGAGGACCCCCTAAATTTTTTTATTTTACATAATTTATATTAATATTATAACAACTGTATATATACTCCAACGTGCAACAAATTGACACAAAAATTTATTTAGTGGAGTTGGTTTCTAGTGCATATCCCTTGGTACAAGGCTTACGTGAAAAATTTTAAGAACAAAATTTTAAATAGTTTTAAAAAAGAAGCATGTGAAAAATATAAGGGAAAAGATCCAATTAAATTAACAATAGTATGTATCACACCCATACGCTTTTTCTTTAAAAAATAATAATAATAATAATTTCTTCAACTCAAAACAAAACAAAACAACATAAAAAATAAAAAATCATATCTTCTTCTTTCTCAAGAACTCTTATTTTTTCTTACCGAACATACCAACATTTAACTTTATCAAATGAACGCAACCCTTGCGTTCGCGTGAAAAAATAGTGCGTTTGTTTGAAAAAGAAAGTTAGTGGGGTCCATTTTCCTGAGGAACGGGCAACTTTACTCTACGAACACACTCCTTGCGTTCGCATGAATAAATATCCCGTTTGTTTGAAAAAGTAAGTTCATTTGGCCCATTTTTCCGAGGAACGGGCAACTTTACTCAACGAATGCAACCCCAATGTTCGCGTGAACAAATAGCCCGTTTATTTGAAAAAGTAAGTTAGTTGGGCCCATTTTCCTGGGAATGGGAAACTTTACTCAACAAACGCAACCTCTGCGTTTACATGAACAAATAGCCCATTTGTTTGAAAAATTAAGTTAGTTTGGCCCATTTTTCCATGGGAACGGGCAACTTTACTTAACAAACGCAACCCTTGCGTTCGCGTGAACAAATAGCCTGTTTGTTTGAAAAAGTAAGTTAGTTGGGCCCATTTTTTAAGGGAACGGACAACTTTACTCAACAAACGCAACCCATCGCGTTCACGTGAACGAAAAGCTTGTTTGTTTAAAAAAAGTAAGTTAGTTGGGCCAATTTTTCCGGAGAATGAGCAACTTTACTCAATAAACGCAAACCCTGCGTTCACATGAACAAATAGCCAGTTTGTTTGAAAAAGTAAGTTAGTTTGGCCATTTTTTCCGGGAACGGGGAATTTTACTCAACGAACGCAACCCATGCATTCGCGTGAACAAATAGCCTTTTTTCTTGAAAAAGTAAGTTAGTTGGGACCATTTTTTCGGAGAACGAACAACTTTACTCAACGAAAGCAAACCATTGCGTTCGCGTGAACAAATAGCCCGTTTGTTTGAAAAAGTAAGTTAATTGGGCCCATTTTTTTCGGGGAACGAGTAACTTTACTCAACGAACGCAACCCTTGCGTTTATGTGAACAAATAGCTCGTTTGTTTAAAAAAGTAAGAAAGTTTGGCCATTTTTCAGGGGAACGGGCAACTTTACTCAACGAACGCAACCCCTGCGTTCGCACGAACAAATAGTCTGTTTGTTTGAAAAAGTAAGTTAGTATAGCCCATTTTTTCAGGGAACTGGCAACTTTACTTAACAACGCAACCCCTGTATTTACGTGAACAAATAGCCCGTTTGTTTGAAAAAGTAAGTTAGTTTGGCCCATTTTTTAGAAGAACGAGCAACTTTACTCAATTAACGCAACCCCTGCATTTACATGAACAAATAGCCCGTTTATTTGGAAAAGTAAGTTGGTTGGATATATTTTTTCGGCGAACAGAAAACTTTCCTCAACGAACGCACCTGTTGCGTTGGTATGAAAAAAATACCTCGTTTGTTTGAAAAAGTAAGGTGGTTGGGGCATGTTTTCGGTGAACATATAACTTTTCTCCAGGAACGCACGTATTGCGTTCGTTTGAACAAATACCCTGTTGGTTTAAAAAAGTGACTATGTTGGCCTTCTTTTTCGGCGGAACGTCGAGTAATTTTGAACGAAAGCAAACCCTTACGTTCGTTTGAACAAACTCCCCGTTTGTTTGAAAAAGTAAGTTGGTTGGGCCCATTTTAAGGGGAACGGATAACGTTACTGAACAAACGCAACCCTTGCGTTCACTAGAATAAACACTCCGTTTGTTTGAAAAAGTAAGTTGGTTGGATATATTTTTTCGGCGAATAGAAAACTTGCTCAACGAACGCACATGTTGTGTTGGTGTGAAAAAATACCCCGTTTGTTTGAAAAAGTAAGATGGTTGGGGCATGTTTTCGACGAACGGGTAACTTTTCTCAAGTAACGCACATATTGCGTTCGTGTGAATAAATATCATGTTGGTTTGAACAAGTAAGATTGTTGGCCCTCTTTTTCAGCGGAACGTCAAGTATTTCTGAACGAAAGTGAACCCTTGCGTTTGATTGAACAAACTACCCGTTTGTTTGCAAAACTAAGTTAGTTGGGCCCATTTTTCGGGGGAACGGGTAACTTTACTGAACGAATGCAACCCTTGCGTTTGCTAGAACAAACACCGCATTTGTTTGAAAAAGTAAGGTGGTTGTGGATATTTTATCGGCGAACAAGTAACGTTTCTCAACGAACGCAATCCTTTCGTTTGTGTGAATAAAACCCTCGTTTGTTTGAAAACGTTAGTTGGCTGGGTTAATTTTTTCAGGTAACCCTTGCGTTAACATTTTAAACCCTCCATTCTATTATAAAGGGGCATTTGAGTGACTACCTCTTTGACTCTATCCATTACAAATGCATGGCTTCTTCTTCAAACCAACCTCACGTTGTCAAAAACCCAAAACAGCAAGGTTGGGATCCAAATGATCCCAAAGTTCATGTTACGACTAACTTTTGTAACCATGTTCCGCATGATTTGCGTCCATGTGGACTTTGCAAGGATCTTTTAATATGTTCGGCTTATTGCCCCTAACCGTTTCCCATGCTCTGTATTTCGGTTCATTTCGCTCTTCGATTTATAGGTCAAAAAATAGGTCTAATTATGCATGTACAAAAAAATATGATCCATTTTTTCTTATAAGGGGTTCGCGCACAGTCACTCTTGCATTGCATCATCGTCATGCAATTGCATTTGTGAAATGCAAATGCAAACCGGCTGTGTGCAAACTAAACATACCTTAAAAACGCAAACCTAATTAATGTATAGCGCAAAGACAAAGGAAACCAAGCAAATACTTTATTATGACCATATGTCTATTATTCAATATTAGGGTTAATCACATTGTGTTTTACGAAATTCGGGATCTTTTGGAAAATCATTTGTGCTACATAACAGAGTCCATTACTACGTAATTTCGATAATAGGCCCATTTTTTCGATGAACGAGCAACTTTACTCAACCAACCCAACCCTTGCATTCGCATGAACAAATAGCTTGTTTGTTTGAAAAAGTAAGTTAGTTGGGTCTATTTTTCCGGGGAACATGCAACTTTACTCAATGAACGCAACCTCTGCGTTTGTGTGAACAAATAGTCCGTTTGTTTAAAAAAGTAAGTTAGTTTGGCCCATTTTTCTGAAGAACGAGGAATGGGCAACTTTACTCAATGAACGCAACTCTTGCATTCGCATGAACAAATAGCCCATTTGTTTGAAAAAGTAAGTTAGTTGGGTCCAATTTCCCGGGAAGTGACCAACTTTGTTCAACGAACGCACCCCCTGCGTTCAAGTGAAAAAATAGCGCGTTTATTTGATAAAATATTTTAGTTAGTCCAATTTCTCGGGGAACGACGAGCTTTACTCACCGAGCGCTCCCCTTGCGTCTTCGAAGTAAAATACCATTTTTGTTGAGTAAATCAAGGAGTTTGTTGGGTAATTTGGTCAACGAACAACATTATTTACCCGACGAACGAGTCGCTTAGCGTTCTTTAGGTAGGTTTGTTGGGCATAAATTACTGAATATAACTTTCATGATTTACTACTAATTAAACCCAATGAAGTATTGAGAATAAAATTGAACTTTGTTGATTATCTCCAATTATTCCTATATTGTTAATTTAAAAAAAATTCAATAAAATCAAACATATGATTGTTGGTACAAATATAAATTTAAAAGCTTTCAACAAAAATTATTACTTAATGGTCGATTGATTGAGTCACATTGAATTGACGAAAAAGAAAATTAGACATTTTCAATTATGATCAATGCCCAATTGATAATATATGACCACGAAGTGAAGTGGAAATATGAGAAGTCTTCTTATATCCAATCTCATTGCTTAGCCCACAAACGAATCATATTCCAAGGATTGTTGTGCTGTTATGATTGTAGACTAAATAACATAGATGAAAACAACGATTTTGCCCATAAATGATGGTGAAATATCCAAAAAAGAGCGCAATATCACATGTTTGGCTTTAAGGCATATATTTAATATCCTTTCATATTATTTTATTTTACATAATTCAATTATGTTTAACGTATGAAATGATCAATGTGCCCTCATATTTAATGACAGATTGGACGAAATGTTAGGGAATTCAAGGGCAGGGAGACATTGGCGATAAAGAAAATTCATATCCGTAATATTATATAAAAAAATGTCATGCGATAAATTGAAAATTGGATACAAGTTCAAGAACTAAATCAACAATTTAACCATGTTAATGGTTTTTGTGGGCATATATCGCATATTTGATAGCACGTGTGCAATTCTCAATTTACAATATCCATATGCATATGCTTGTATGCAATCTCGTAGCATCTATGTGCAATCTCATTTTACAATATGCAATTGCATATATATACGCAATTTCATAACGTCTGTTTGCAATTATTAGTTTACAATATGCAATTGCATTCCGCCATTCTTTTGGTTTTTAACTTTTTTCGTTCATATACTTGTATGCAATCTCGTAGCATTTATGTGCAATTCTCATTTTACAATATGCAATTGCATATATATATGTATGCAATTTCGTAACATCTGTTTGCAATTCTTAGTTTACAATATGCAATTGCATTCGGCCCTTCTTTTGGTTTTTAACTTCTTTCGTTTTTACTAGAAGGCTCATTGGCTCACACTCTTATAACGTATGCAAAGATCACCAAATTTCCTCTTTTTGGCTAGAGTGCCTCTTTTTTGTGTGTGTTCATTTGCATGACAATACAGATAATCTACTACTACCTAAAAGCTATAGAAAATTATATGTGATATCATCTATGTTCTCTAACCAAGACTACATGTCACATAAATAAGAAATAAGATCTCAAAAAAGAAACATAAACAAAGAAAACACTTCACCTAAAATATTTTGTAATTCGTTTAGCTCAATTTATAACTTGTAGAGTACACAAATGTTAGCCCCTAAATATTAGGCTCTCAGAAGAAGGTGAGAATCTCACCAAGTATGCATGAAAAGTCCAAGTGAGCATACCCCTTTCTGCAAATGAGAGGGAGGTAGAGAGAGATTATTCAAACACTGTGATGGTATCTCAAAACACATATTTCAGTGTAACAAAAATGCACTTGTCTTAACTGCTCTTTTCCTGAATCCTTAGCCAGAGCAACCAAAATATAGCAGTTACGGCAATCACAACAACCAATATCAATCATGAACATCACATTTAAACCATACACTTACAGATTTAGCAATACAGTCTTTGAAATGGTAATGGCAACCCAAGACACTTCACCTTAAAAAAAAAAAAAAAAATCATGTCTTCTTCTTTCTCGTGAACTCTTATTTTTTCTTACCGAACATACCAACATTTAAATTTATCAAATGAACACAACATACTCAACGAACGAAACCTCAATTGTTACTAGATTGTTAATGGGTAAATAACTCAATGACATAGCATTCAAGTCAAACGTTTCTTTAAACATCACACTATCGCTAATTGCATACAGGGGGTCAAAAATTGCATAAACTGTATGCAATTGCACAAAAATTATATGCAATTGCACATAAGAAATAATATAGCCAAAACCAAAACCAGTTATGAGGTTTCTCAGTTAAAGAACTCATCTTTCTCTTTTGATCACAGCCTCAGTTCTCCACTAACAAGCCCGAAAACTCCAATTGGATTCATCATGACCAGAGTTCTTGAGTAATAAAACAAATCTCAAATTGAAAAAAAAAAAAAGTAGGAAGAAAATTCAAGAATCCAAGACTTTAAAGAAAATCAACAACCTGATTGTTCAAAATTTCATACCTTATTTTGAAGCACAAATCCATAACCTCATACATGGAAGAAAACAAATCCTCCATAAAACGAAAATTACATGGGTTTGATGGAGAAAGGATCACAGTGGGTCTGATGCTGTGATGAAATTAAGAGAAAATATTAAAATATTAAAATATTAAAAATTATTAAAAGAGGGAAAAAAAATCACCAAGATTCAGTCCAAGGTGTTGAATTTTTTCTCCCATCAAAGGCTCTGTAACTCAGACATCCTCACTCCAGATTCAATACTAAGTCGTTGAATTTCTACCCAAATAAAGGCCTTTCACACCACCCCCGTCGAACTCGACTGAATCACCCCACTCTGTCTCCTCTCCGATGGTTCTTGCATCGCGGCGTCGGCAGAGAGGAGATGCTCAGATTCCGACTTGGGTACAAAGATGAGGATTGGATTTGAGAGAGAGAGAGAGAGAGAGAGAGAGAGAGAGAGAGAGAGATATTGCAAAGATGAAGCAGCTCCCAGTGCACGCGATGACAGGACCCGACCCAATTTCCGCTTTGAAATTCGAGCCAAGTCCTGTGCTTGTCCGACACCTGGCGAATGTCGGGCACAACAGACCTTTTTACCCTTCTCGTTTCAAATTCTTTTCAAATTTCCCTTAGACTTCTGCCGAAAATTCGGCAGAGTCTCCCTTGTATTTTGACCAATCCCAAATTTTTTTCCACCTGTTAAACAATCAATAATTCACACCAACTGCCAGGATATCTCAGATAACAGATCTCAACTCCTATTTTTTCAACTTCAACTATATATCAGAGCATTTTCTAAGTTTCAGGGTTTCAAGGATTTTCTATAAAACTCTACCTTACGGGGTGACGTGGAAGCTTTGATTGGCCCGGTGGTAGATCTCGCGTACTTCTATGGCCTGGGGGCGAAAAACAGGTTGAAAATGTGAGTGGACAAAAATAAGTTCTTGAAAACAATTTTATAAACATAATAACCCCCATTTAAATATAAGAATGGATCAAAATCGAAGGTTTGTCTATATTTTAATACAGAATATTCAAATAAGCATGTAAAAACCTACTGATAACTGTGCTTGTATAACTGAACAAATATATAAAGATATAAATGCACGAATTTCAAAGAAACTAATGTAAAATAACTGAAAGTCATAATTAAATAAAAGAAAACTCAAAATCCGTTAAAAATACCACCTATTTGTACCCCTATCATATCCGTCAATTCCCCTGGCAAGTCTCGGGCACCACGCAGTCTACCCGAGCCGCAAACTGGCGAAATCAGGGGACTATGATCAGCCTAATCCGCCGGTAGATTCCTCGATGACACCAAGTCAGCTCG
>NW_023010122.1:33244-40238 GCF_902201215.1 Prunus dulcis
TTTTGAAGGCGATTTAGAATGCAACCTCATTTGTTCAATAAAGTCATGCATGATATTTGCAATTATGATGCATACTTTGTTCAAAAGTGTGATGCTATTGGGATTTTGGGGCTTTTTCAGGAGCAAAAGCTTACAGCTGTTATACGAATGTTGGCGTATGGAGCATCTGCTGATCAGGTGGATGAGATTGCCCGGATGGGGAAGTCCACTACGTTGGAGGCTTTGGTAAGATTTTGTCAAGCTGTTGAAACTCTGTACACTAGGGACTACCTGCGTAGACCTACTCCCAGGGACCTCCAACGGCTTCTACAAAAAGCCGAAGCTCGAGGATTCCCGGGAATGATTGGTAGCATCGACTGCATGCATTGGCAATGGAAGAATTGCCCAACTGCCTGGCAAGGTGATTATGGAAATCGAAAAGGCCAAAAAAGTATCATCCTTGAAGCGGTTGCTGGTTTCGACACATGGGTTTGGCATGCCTTCTTCGGAGTTGCGGGATCACAAAATGACCTCAACGTGCTGGGTCAATCCCCCGTCTTCAACGATGTATTGAGAGGCCAGGGCCCCAATGTCACCTATGAAGTCAACAATACAGTATACCAGACGGGATACTATCTAGCTGATGGCATCTACCCGAGGTGGACGACTTTTGTCAAATCCATTCCGAATCCCCGATCCCAGAAGCAAAAATTATTTGCTACCTATCAAGAGGGATACATGAAAGATGTCGAAAGGTGTTTTGGCATCCTTCAAGCTCGGTGGTTGATTATTGAGGTGCGGCCCGTATGTTTGATGAGGAGATCCTCAGAAGCATTATGATGACTTGCATCATCCTCCATAATATGATTGTGGAGGATGAGTACGATTATGATGCTTTAGAGGTCTACGAACCGGATCCAATGAACACGGCTTTGAAACGGATTTATGAAAGGCCCATGGGGCCAAATGGAGAACCGTTTGAGCCGGAACCGTTGGTGAGGGATGGTCATTTGATGACCCGAATGATAGATCGATATACGGAGATGCAATCTTCGTATATTCATGAAATGCGTCAATTTCACTTGATGGAGCATCTATGGGCGGTGAAAGGCAATGAAGATTAATGATGGAGAATAGATGCTTTGCTTATGTTTTATTTAGTTATGGTTAGGTTGTGTTGTATTTTTATTTAGTATGGTTTGGTTGTGGTTGGTTATTATTATTGTGCCTTGTTTGTACTTTTATTTTTATTATTGTGCCTTGTTTGTACTTTTATTTTTATTTTTATTATGTTTTGTTTGAAGTATGGAATATGTTGAATAAAAAGGTAATTTATTGAATGCTTTGTTTATTAAATAATGAAATGTAATACAAGTCATTATGAATTACTACTAAAAAAAAATACATGAATTATAACAACTTTAATAGAAAACAACTAAAATACAAATACATAAAAGATATGCTAACTAATTTAATGGTTTCCATCATTTAACCAATCCGTGTTGCTAGGCCCATCATCCCGGAAAAGTCTTCTTCTCATAACATCCCTTCGTTCTAGCTTCCAAAATTGTTTTGTTTCAGGGGACATATGACTTGTATCCATCGCCATGGTTTCCCGATCTGTCTTGTCCATATCTTTTTTTTCGCAAATACTCCCTTTCTCGTGCATACTCAGCTTCAAGGGCCAACTCGTGATCTTGGCGTTTTTGCTCCATTTCTATTCTTATGCCGTTTTGCCTTGCAATTTCCTCCAAAAATTGTGAATTTTGATTGCTTGAATTACCCTTCTTCTTTGCCTTCGCTGCCTTTCGGCCAATGGGCCTCGGCTCCTTTTCGATGGGTGAGTCTTGACTCATAGGAGAATCGAGAGGTGTGAATCCGATGTCATTGAATCACGGAGTGGCGTCTCATTTAACACAACCTCCGGACCCGTCGGAATAATTATGAAGCGTTTGCAATGTTTCACCACCTCCCAACATTCATGATGGGTGAAACTTTTTTTGCCACCCCCGGTTGCACCGAACCACATTTGTGCTTGAATCATCTATTTAACAAAAAAATGTAAATGCAATAAATATTTAAAATATATTGGATATGCAATAAATATTTAAAATATATTGGATATGCAAGAAATATTAACAACATATTGAAAATGCAAGCAATATTAACAAAATATATATATTAGGAGATTAAACTTAATAAAACAAAAATTATAAAATACTTACCTCGTTAGTACGATTTTGCCCACTTCTATAGTTGTCCATCGCTTTTACTAGGGCATTTCTCCATTTTTTCACAAAATTCGGCATGAATTTTTTTCCACATATGAAAAAATTTCATTTCATTGCCGGACACGGGACAATGACAAATTTGGAGCCAAACCTCACACAAGGAAACATCTTCCATTGTGCTCCAAGCCCCTCCGGTTTCGATAGAAGAAGCCATAAAAATATGAAATCAAAATGCTAGATGAAAAAAAGGAAAATGTTGTGTAAAAAGAGTGAATAATAGTAGAAGTATAATGAAATGTAAGAGTATTGGTGTTGAAAGTGAAGGGTATTGATAGGTATTTATAAAAAAAATATCAAAATTTTTAAGAATTTTTTACGATTTTTTTTCATATTTTTTTCCCCCAAAAAAGCCTCAGCCATTGGATTAATTTGGAGAAGCAGATCGGAAGGCTGGGGAGGCGACACGTGGCAGCGTACCGTTGGAGCTGGCGTCGCGCTGACGTCAGCGCGCGCTGGTTCAACGCGCCAACGGTAAAAAAATTTGGAACGCGCTAGCTGACGTCAGCGTGACGCGAGTGCTGACGTCAGCAAACGCGTTTTGGACTTGGGGCTAGTTTGGCTTTCAGGCTGGCCCGAGTTGGTGGGTCCCACACCACCCCTGGGCCTGGGCGCAACGCTGGAGCGACTTTTTTTTTTTTTTGGCCTGCCCTCGCCTCGGGCTGGGCTCCCTCGCTGGAGCCGCTCTTAGATGGGATGGGGATTGATAAGTGGATGTGTCTCACAGTATACACGTTAGCAGTTAATGTCTAATCAAACGGTGAATTTAACGGAAAGTAAATTGAGCAAATTTGAAAACCGTGGGAGTAAAATAATGAAATTGAAATATGGGGGTCCATATTGAGAATGATCACATACCTTTAAGGGTCTTTTGATGTTAGCTATTTAGAGCAACTCCACCCATAAGGCCCAAGTCTAAGGCAAGGGCAAGCAAGGGCTGCCACTATTTACATAAATAGTGGCAGCCTTGCCATTTGTGGTTCCACCCATGATGGCTAAGTGTAGGGCAAGTCTAAGGCAAATACTATTTATTGTACTTTATTTCCTATTTTTTTATACTTTAAACTATTAATTTTGATAATCTTTTGTAATTAAATTTTCGGATAATATTTTTTATTGTCACGTGTCCATTATTTTTCAGAAAAGATTTTCGGATGAGAATCTTGGTTGCCACATGTCTTATTCCAGATAAAATTTTCGGATATTCGTTTTAAAAAAATTATAATCTCATATTTCAGATAACATTTTCACCCTCTAAAATTGTGCCACGTGTCCCATGTCAGATAAGATTTTCAGATATCTAAAAAAAATTATAATCTCATATTTCATATAAGATTTTCACCCTCTAAAATTGTGCCAAGTGTTATCTCTGTTAGATAAGATTTTCATATATTTTTTAAAAATTATAATCTCATATTTCAGATAAGATTTTCATCCTCTAAAATTGTGCCACGTGTCATTTCTATCTTCTGAATCCCTCTATAAAACTACACCATCTCTATCTTTTTTATTATTATTATGCTTTTATGTATGATTTATTTTGTGTGTTGTTTGCAATAAATTAAGGTTTGTTTTTAATTAATCTTTGTTTTGATGCTCAAATGTTTTTAATAAATAGTCATATTATTTAATATTTTTTTTATTTAATGAAAAGGAAACAATACAATAAATTAAAGGATAATACAACAATACAACAATACAACATATGGCAAAGGTGTTTCAATAAAATCTAATGGTTTTCATCGTTTAACCAATTCGTATTGCTAGGTCCGTCGTCATTGAAAAGTTTTCTTCTCATCACATCCCTTCGTCTATGCTTCCAATAGGCCTTTGTTTCAAGAGACATATGGCTCGTATCCATGGCAATGATTTTCATCTCTCTATCATCCATGTCTTGTCTTGTGCCTGCTGCTGTTGAATTACAAATGCTTCCTCTCGTGCCTTGTCCACTTCATCTCTTTTCAAGTCTCTCTCAATTCTTAGTGAGGTGTTCTTAGCTATTTGCTCCAATAATTTTATACATTCATTGTTTGAAGTGCCCCCTCTCTTGGCCTTTGCCGCCTTTCTCCCAATAGGTCTTGGCGGACTTGGGAGTGGTGACTCCGTTTCCATTGGAGAGTCCAATGGCGAATGGGTTGATGGTGAATCGTGAAGCTGCGTCTCATTCAACACAACCATTGGACCGGTGGGAATAATTTTGAATATTGAACAATCCTTCACAACTTCCCAACATTGGAAATGCACGAAACTTTTTTTGTCTTGCCCCATGGCACCGAACCACATTTGTGCTTGTATGATCTATTAAAAATAAATGATTGGAAGTGCAAGAAAAAAAATTATTATGCAAGAAAATATAAACTATTTTGAAATGCAAGAATGAAATTGATTATGCAAGAAAATATAGACAAATTGGAAATGCAAAAAGAAAAGAAAAAAGATTATGCAACAAAAAGACATAGAATATGCAATAAAAAAATTACATTAAATTTATTAGAATGACAATTATAAATATTTTACCTCATCAGATAGATTTTGGCCGCTTCTAATGTTCTCCCTTGTTTTTGTCAAGGCATTTCTCCATTTCCCTAACTCTTTATTCAGAAGTTTCCATCTACTAGACAAGGCCATTTCGGTCCGAATGGAATCCAATCTTTGACAAAATTCTCCATGAATTTTGCTCCACATATGATGGAACTTCATCTCATTGCCCGTGATAGGGTCATGACTAACGTTCACTTAAGACTGACACAATGCAATATCTTCCTGAGTTGACCACGAGCCTCCGGTTTCGACAGAAGATGCCATTTGTTTTTTTTTATTTTTTATATACAAATGGAAAGTAGTAGAAAAATGTGAGTGGAGAGTAAAAAATATTGGAAGGAGAAGAGTTTGTATGGAGAATTGGTGTGAGAAGTGAAAAATGTGAGTGGAGAGTAAAAAATATTGGAAGGAGAAGAGTTTGTATGGATAATTGGTGTGGGAAGTGAATAATGTGAGTGGAGAGTAAAAAATATTGGATGGAGAATGTTCACCCGTTTTCGCGTTTAGCTCCTGTGATGGAAGGGCGAAGTTCCCCACTGGCTTGGAGACCAAGTCCTGGTCAAGCAAGTCAGCTTTCTTTGGTGTGCGAGCGTGCCACTGCTAGCAACGTGAATTCTAGCAGACTTCTCTTTAGAATAGATAACTTGCGCCCCAAGTTACTGACTTCTAAAAATCAAACGATTGCGAATTTGGGTGAGGAATATCTCCCAAGTAAGTTCTTTTCTTGCCTTAGACTGGTAAGGACTTTCACAATTTATCTCAGTATCAAACGGCTTGTTCTGGCCAGAAATATTTGATAGAACTTGGACTATTTCATGCAGAACTGCCTTCTACAAAGCAATAAATATACATATCGACTCTAGGAAGGTTAAAAGATGGCTGGAACTCCGTTTATGCTTGGATGGGAGGTTCCAGTTTGGGCTGGACTGGACGCGCTTGGGTCGGTCCGTACTACTTCGTGACTTCAGATGCTAGGCTGACCTGTGAATCGATACCAAAGTTCGATTTTGGCAGAGCTTTATGTTTACTTCACGCTTCGTGAGGCCTTTGAGTGGGCAGACCTGCAGCTTCTTCAGTTTGAAGGGGGCAGAAGTGGCTATTCTCGATGGTTTGATGAGCTAAGGATCGTACTACGAGAGTTGTTCTGCTTGAACAAGGCTCGTCCCTGAGTTTTTCTGGGGTCTCCACGTTTGTGAAAACTCAAACTCTGCTTGTCTTGGCTTTTGCTGAACCAAATTTGTAACGAGGTGTCTCGTTCTAGAAGACTTGTCTTCTAAGTCTGAATTTTGGAATTCAAGTGAGCTCTTGGCTTTTTCTTGGTGTTGTGTTTTTGATTGATGAGTTGATTGTCCTTTTCTTTCTTGCCTGCTTCTGTTTTTATAAGAGATCCTCTTTGGAGGTGTTTTCTAAATTTTAAATGGGCGGCAAAAAGATCTCTTTAGAAAAGATCTTTATCAACCGTGGCAGACAAGTTCTCAATAGTCTCCAGTGATCCCTTCCCTAGTTCCCTGGGTGACTGCTTTTTTGTTTCAACCAACGCCAACGCTTGTGTGTGCTTTTCATGGCGGTTTGGTTTTCTTCTGTACTTTCTGAATAATTCCTTATTTCCTGTTCTAATTGAGAAGGCATGGCCTGTGAATCCTTTTGAAAAGATGGACTATTGTCTTCGGGGCAAAACAAATCTCTGAAAATAGGTGGGCTTCTTGATTTCCTGTCGGCAGTTTCCCGGAGACGTCTCTTCCCATAAAAACTCTAGTTGAAAATGTTGACCCTCTCAATAGCTGAGGTAGCCACGTGGGAGATATATTTGTTTAGTTTCTTGGGCTTGAATCCAAACAAATTTTGTGGGCTGATCTTTTAAAGCCCAAATGTCGGCTTTCCATGCTTTGGGCTTTTTGGGTTTTGGGTATGTGTTTCTTACCACGGGCCTTCTTCTTGGATTTCTTTTGGGTGTGCCAAATTTAGGCCCAAACAATGCCCCCACTAAGTCTGAACCGTTTTTCCTGGAGCGGTTTTTTAGACTTAGTGTTTTTTGCCACGAATTTGCGCGCCAGTCTTTTCCGCTGTCACGTCCGCTCATAATTGTCTGGAGTTCGTGGGAGAGAAAAAACGGCTATTTTATTAGCTAGTTACTAGCTAGCTAATAATCACCAGGAGCCGTCTCTTCTTCTTCCTCCTACGTTTCG
>NW_023010122.1:44164-46436 GCF_902201215.1 Prunus dulcis
GTCGTCTTTATTGAATTACCACGTCATTTTTTTTATTTCTTTAAACAGGTTATTGAAGTTGGTGATTATTCAAATATGGAAGCGCCATCTTCTTTAAAAACCCTTTGTCGTTATGTGGAAACGACACTCGTGCCTGAGGATAAGATCCTGCAATTTACAATTGATAAGGAGGTGTTTGGTGGTGAACGCGATACCTTCCTCCTTCCTGAAGATATTACACAATTTGCAGGCATGGAAGAAATTGGAGCTACTGTGGTTGCTGTATATATGAGGTTTGTAATTCTAAAATAATACGTCGTTGGTTTATATATTGCGTCGTCTTAACTAACTAACCACGTCATTAGTATGTACCGTCGTGATAAATATATTATAACGTCCTTTTCTATTTCAGTACGTCGTGTGAAATTTTATAATACGTCGTTTTGTTATACATAACCGTCGTGTTTTTTTTTGTGCTGACTTGTTTATATTATTTTATGTATTTAGGTACTTACATGATGTTTTGAAAAAAGCAAATATGTGCAGCATGGTTGGCTTTATCGACCCTGCTACAGTTAGTGCCAACTCTGGCACAATAGCTGACAGATCACGATTGGTAGCAGCTCGACTTTAGAAGACAGACGGTGAACAGATTTTCATGATGCCTTACAATCCAGGGTTAGTCTCCTTAACAGGATTTTGTTTTTATGATTTTCAATAAATGACAGCGTATAAACTAACCACGTCGGTGTTTTATTTTATTGAGTCGTTTGAAACTACTAACCACGTCGGTAGTTATTTATCGTCGTGATAAATATATAATATCGTCGATTGCTACTTTATTTCGTCGTGTGAAATATTATAATACGTCGTTTTTGTAAATAACCGTCGTTTTTATATTAATTTTGTGCAGCCGTCATTGGGTCTTGCTGATTGTAAGGGCAAAGAGGGAAACCGTCTATTTTCTGGATCCTCTGCCCGGTCATCGTGTGGTCGATGAAGAGGCGAAAAACATCGTGAACAGTGCCATAAAAATATATAATTCCCATATAGGCCGAGCAGGACGTAAAGCTGTAATTTGGAAAACTCTCTCAGACACACCAAAGCAACCCAGCAGTGTCGAATGCGGGTATTATGTGATGCGCTTCATGAGGGACATCATCATGGATCCTTCCTTGGCGTTTGAGAATAAGGTAAGAAGAAATTACCTTCATACATTTCTCGTCGTTTTTTGTATTATCAACGACGGTCATGTAAAATTACCGTCGTTGAATAGATATACTACGTCGGTTATGAAAAATATCGTCGTTTGTGATTGAATTTCTTTTTATTTATAAACCCTAATAGTCATTGTTTATGCAGTATGCCAAGGGAAACCAGGAAGCTTCATACCCCCAAGAAGCAATTGATGAAGTCCGGAATGAATGGGCAGAGTTTGTTTGCCAAATTATTAAACAGGGGAATTATTGAACACTTGATATTTATGTATAATGTACAAATTTTGTCTATAATATATAATGTAAAAATTTGTTGAGGTTTTCTTAAATTAAAAAAAAAACAAACATACAAATTGCGTAACCGGCGTGTAATACTTTTCCAACGACCTAATAAAGTCAAAAACCGTCGTATTTTGTTGTTTCGTTTTAAACAAATACGACATAAAAGGATATTTAGACGACGTTCTTTGAACAATTGAGTCGTTTATGGTTTATAACATCTTCAATTTCTTAAGGGTTCGGGGTAGTACTTTGTAACGACAGCGGTTAAGTCGTGGAATATATATTTTACGTCGGATAGTTAAATAGCCGCCATGGTTTCTCATTTAAACGACGTCATTTTAACAACTTAGTCGTCTATTACAATTTACAACGTCTACAATTTATTAACACCGGCGTGGTTTGTTGTTGTGATAAGAATATTTTATTATTTTTATATCAAAATATTCAAAATAAATTTAAAATAAATCAGAAAAATGAAAAGTCAACTCTTATGAAGTCATTGATATATTTTCTTCCCCCTAAACCTTGAAAAAATTCATTTTGAATAACAAAAATTTAAAATGACCATCCAAAACAAAATTGTTTTGATGAGTCATAAAATCACTTCTAGTTTTATGGTTTAGGGTTTAGAGTCTAGGGTTTAGAGATTAGGGTTGTTATTTATTTGGGTTTATTTTTAAAGTATAATTTTTGGGTAGTATAGGGTATATATTAGGCTGTAAAACCATAAACCCTTTTATAAACTTAATTTTTTAAATTATATAATTTAGTTTTAAGGGTTTAGGGTATTAATT
>NW_023010123.1:0-45601 GCF_902201215.1 Prunus dulcis
CTCACTTTTTTTGTTTTTAATAAATGGATGATTTTGAATTTTTCCTGAGTTTGAGTTTTCTTAAGTTTGCTTACTCATTCTTCTTTACATGGATATTAGCAAAAATCATCATTACCATTTTGGACTTCACATTCTTGACTTTATAACAATATATATATATATATGATATGGTCATAGGTGGCTGCTGATCAATGCAAGCAATAACATAATATAATATTATTATACTAATATTTGTGACTAGAACAGTAGAGACCAACTTAGTGCTGGTCTACATCGCGTTTGTGCTCCCTTGAGCAATAATTTCACGGACCACGTGGATGAACCTGCCCAAGCTCCATACCTTTACTTGCTTTTGTTATCGATGTGATTATAATTAGTACAGATATAACAATATAATAAACAATCAGTACAAATAAAAGTAGATGACTTATCTCTCAAATAGTCACCAAGAATCCTCTTCTTTTCCAGTGTCACCAGTACACAGTTGGTTTGTTCGTATATATCTCTAACAGACTACAGTTTCTTTATTAAGAGTTTTTCGTGCTGATAACGTGTTATAAAATGAACTGGAATGTGTGCGAATATTGACTTCACGTAAGGTAGATGAGACGCAGTATTTAACGAGGTTCGACTATGTCTACGTCCTCGGAGAGCAGCACTAGTAACATTTTCATTATATAAAATAATAAGGCTACAACTTCAATATTTACAATATGTGTGGCTCAACTTCAATGTTTATAATAGTGGACCTTAAGTAAAGTAATTAAACCTAATAAAATCCAAATAGGAGACTACAAATTAAGTTATATTTAGAATTCACACTAACACTCACGCTCAAATTGGTGAACACATACCTCCAATCCTCAACTTGACCAATGAGTTGTAACACACCTTATTTTTTAATTGTCTTGGACAGAATATGGACTAATTGGTCTTTAGTCTTCACAAATGGAATATTAATTGTCAAGAAGGCGTCTTAAAAAGACAGTCTTGGTAATGCTTCATCTTGGTAATGCTTCATGTGAGTGACCACCAGCTGTCATCCGCGCCTTAAAAGGCGTTAATCTTGTCTTGTACGGTAAGGTCAAGAAAGACAGTCTGGCACACTCACCAGCCCCAGATTAGATATTTCTTAAAAATTGACTTGGAGTTTGCCTCGAAGACTTACTCAGCATATAGACTGGGCAGAAGAAAGGGAACACCACAACACAAACAATTATCCCCAAATCAGTTCTTGTTCATAAACACTGCTGTCAACCATTTTCTGAAGCTCAAAATAATGGCTGATGCGCTCATTTCCGTGCTGCTAGAACGGTTGGCCTCGACAACCTATGAATACATAGAAGGAGGGGTGAAAATTGTTTTGAACGTTGAGGAAGATGTTGAGAAATTCAGTCGGACTCTCCGAGTTATTCAAGCTGTGCTTGAGGATGCAGAGCAACGCCAAGTGACGGATCCAGCTGTCAAAATCTGGTTGGATGAGCTGAAAGATATATCCTACCAGATGGTGGATGTGCTGGATGAGTGGAACACAAACATTCTCAAACAACAAGTTGAGAAGCAAGAAAGAGAAGGTGATCCAAATGCTCTTGTTACAAAGAAGAAGGTACGTTTCTCTAGTTTCTCCCGTTACTTTTGTCTTGGCAAAGTCAGTAGGGTGATTCTTCGCCATGACATTGCTCTGAAAATAAAAGATCTGAATGATAAGTTAACTGAGATTTATGAGGAAAGAAAAAAGTACCAGTTTCTAAGCAAAGAATTAGGCATTCAACAACCTCAACAACCTCAACGACCTCAAACTGCATCTTTTGTCGATATATCTGAGATATTTGGTCGAGAAAATGAAAAAAAGGTTTTGATAACAAACTTGTTGAGTGATAGTAGTGCGGAAGGGAAGGGGCTCCTTATCATCCCTATTGTCGGGATGGGAGGCATGGGAAAAACAACTTTAACCCAACTAGCCTATAATGATGACCGAGTCAAAACCCATTTTGATTTGAGGAAATGGGTTTGTGTTTCAGACCCTTTTGATGAGATTAAGATTGCCAAAGCCATTATTGGTCAAAACGCCCCAAATTCAAATGAGTTGGATGAGGTCTTGCAATGTATGTCTACATCCATCCAGGGCAAAAGGTTTCTCCTTGTCCTGGATGATGTATGGACCGATGATCCTAAAAAGTGGGAACAATTAAAGGTACCATTAATCCAAAATGGTGCTAAAGGCAACAGAATATTGGTGACCACAAGAAAACATGAGGTTGCTAAAATGATGAGAGCAACAAGAAACATGATCAATCTGGGAGAGTTGAATGATGAATGTTGTTTGTCAATCTTCAACCACATGGCCTTTTCGGATAGGGATGTACATGAGTTTGGAGATGTTAGTAAGGAAATTGTAAAGAAGTGTAAAGGTTTGCCTCTTGCTGCAAAGACTTTGGGTAGTCTCATGCAGAATAAGACAAAAATGGGAGAATGGAAAGAAGTTTTGAATAGTAAGATATGGGATCTAGAGAAGGTCGAGCAAGAAGTTTTCCAACCCCTATTCCTAAGTTATAATGATTTGGCCCCAACAATTAAATGTTGCCTTTTATATTGTGCTACTTTTCCAAAAGATTACAAGTTTAAACGAGATGATTTGATTAAACTTTGGATGGCACAAGACTATGTTATTTCGAAAGGGAATAAAGAAAAGGGAACAACAGGTGATGCAGTTTTTGACAACTTAATGGCACGGTCATTTTTCCAAGATTTTGAGAAAGATCTTGACACCGTTACCATTAGACGTTGCAAAATGCATGATATTGTGCATGACTTTGTACAATTTCTCACCAAGAATGAGTGTTTGATTATCGATCATGGTGAGGAAACTACTAGCGAATCAAAGGTATTTGGTGATAAAGTTCGTCATTTGACCTTGAGATATGTTCCTGAAGGTCCACTTCCACTTTTTATCTCATCTTACGATTGCAAAAATCTCCGCACGCTCGCAACTTTTAATTCAAGAATTACTACCATAGACCCAAATTTAATTTTACAATTGAAATGTCTTAGGACATTAAATTTGAGTCTTAATCCCATCAAAGAACTCCCGAAGGAGATTGGTGAATTGATACATTTGAGGCATATTGATTTGTCTTTCAATCATATACTGAAGAAATTACCAGACACTATTTGTGGTTTGTACAATTTGTCAACCTTGCGCCTTGTGTGCTGCTCTAACCTTACAAAACTGCCTGAAAACATGGGAAACTTGATTAACTTAAAGCATCTTTATGTTGACGGTTGTGGTCTTCTGAAGTCGTTCCCCAAAGTGATAGGGAGATTAACAAGTTTGCAAACACTAGATGTGTGTTCATGTGGTGGCGACAAAGATGAAGAATTCCAAATTGGGGATCTGAGAAACTTGAACCTTGAGGGAAGTCTGAAAATACAACTTCGGGGTGATGCGACAGATAAGAGCGAGGTTGAGAAAGCACAATTGTTGGACAAAAAGCTATTTAATCTCACTGTTGATTTTGCAGGGCAGACGAACGATAGTAGTAGTAGTACAGTAGAAATACTGAATGCCTTACGACCGCACCCAGATTTGGAATCTTTAGGGATTTGGTATCATAATGGCACCACGTGGCCCAATTGGATTCAGTCTTTACACAATTTGAGATTCCTTACTGTTGTTGGGGGGACACTCTGTGAACTTTGGCCTCTTGGGAAATTGGAATGCCTTGAAAGACTCGACCTATACGGTATGGAAGGAGTGAAAAAGGTCGGTGTTGAATTTTTGGGATTAGAATTAGGGGTGGGCATTTGAACCGCAAAACCGCAAAACCGAACCAAATCAATCCGGAAAAAACCGAAAAAAACCGTGTTGACCAAAAAAGTCAAAAACCGAGAAAAATCCAAACCGAACCGGTTCAGACCGGTTTCGGTTTCGGTTTTCCATCCTAAGGAACCGGTCCAATAGAATTAATTTATATATTTTTTAAATATTATATATGTTTTTTTAATGTGTTTATGTTTTTTTATGTAGATATTATGAGTTCATCCACACCTAGCACCATAGCTCCAACTACTTTTCAATGTTAGGAGGAATTTAATTTGGGTTGTAATGTATATTTGGTTGAATTTGGGTTGTATTTGGCTAGTAATTTATTTTGGAACTTATTTTGTTGAAGTTTGATTTAATTTGGGTTGTAATTTATATGTTGAAGTTGGATTGAATTTGGATTGTATTTTTGTTGAAGTTGGATTCATTTTGATGATGTTGAAGTTGGATTGAATTTTTGTTGAAATTGGATTTATTTGAATTTGGATTGTATTTTTGTTGAAGTTGGATTCATTTTGATGATGTTGAAGTTGGATTGAATTTGGATTGAATTTTTGTTTAAGTTGGATTCATTTGAATTTGGATTGTATTTTTGTTGAAGTTGGATTCATTTTGATGTTTTGAAAGCTTGATGGAACCTCAAATTTGGGGTATGTTAGTATATAAATACATTTTGGGCAGATTTGTTAAAATTTAAATTATAAAAAAAAAAAAAAAAAAAACGGGAACCGCAGGAACAGAACCGGAACCGGATAGGTCCGGTTTGGTTCGGATTTCTGTATGGATGTTGAGCAGAACCGGTCCAAACCGAACCGGTCTGCACTATCGGATCAAGTTCCATTTTTTCCCCGAAACCGGTCCAAACCGAACCGTGCCCAGCCCTAATTAGAATATCAAACCTCATTCAGAATCAGATCACCCCAAATATTATTCCCAAAATTGAAACAACTCTGCTTTTACGACATGTCGAATTGGGAAGAGTGGGAAGGCGTGGAAGACTGGACCAAAGAAGATTCTGAAATTACAATCATGCCATCCCTTTCTGAGTTAAGAATTCTCGACTGCAAATTGCTAAAAGCACTGCCAGACTTCATCTTCAAAACACCACTGCGGACTCTTGACATCAGCACATGTCGGAGACTTGCAGAGCATTACGAAGAAGGCAATGGAGAGTGGGCCAAGATTTCTGCTAAGATCCCAAACATCCGCATTTCCTCCTGGTAATTGAGCTCTAGCAATCTCTTATTTACCTACTTATGTATGAATTCCAACAATGATCATATTTGTTTCCTTGAAAATCTCCTTGAATTCCAACAGTGATCACTTGCTTGTGAAACAACTGGCTCGTATAATAATTGAGATGGCGACTCGCTAAAACTGTAAGTAATTGTTCGCATTTATGATATCATGATTTTTCTATGAAGAGGATTTTTCAAATGAGTATGAAAGGTGCTTTGATCTGCCTAATTTAGTGAATCTCCCTAAATTAATTTACACGAGGTTTGTTGTTTTGTTTAATCTGCATGCTTTAGCTGTTTCTCAAAAAATTTAATTCCCGAATTGAGAAATGATTGCTAGAAGCAAATTAATTGATCAACTATGTATGTGTCATCATTTCAGGGACCCTATTGAAGCAATTAGAGTGATGTAAATCATCAACTGTCAGCCTACGGAAGTTCCAATAACTGAAATTTTGATTATTTTCATCACTGCCTTGACAGAGACATGGTGAATTTGGAAGGTCTACTGAGCTTGATGATTGCCCTGATTTTTTTGTTTTGTAAGCATCTTGTATTTAACTAATCTACTGGTGTATTGATCATTTGCAAAACTNTCGTTTGTGTCATTAATTCGTAAAATGTACTCTTGAGGAACTCGTGAATTTGGCTTTCTCTTATTTTATTGTGTATCAGTTCCCAGTTTTTCTGTTCCTCTAGAAGATGTGTTTTGTTTGCCTCGAGTTAACTTTGATTTGGTGTGTGTTCTTAAGCTTGAAAAGTCGTCAATATCGTTAACCTTGCCTTCAATAACTAATTCATAGAAGAAGAGGTAACTTGTTTTGAACGTGAAGAAAGAAGTTGAACAATTCGTTGGCAATCTCAAAGATATTCAAGCGGATGCAGAGCAAATGCAATGTCTTCCCTTAATGTAACTTTGCTCTAAATATACTTCACGAGGCCCATTGGTCTCTTGGATATGGAACTTATTAGTGCAACAAGCCTTTGGTCCAATATCCATTTGTTTCTTTCCTGCAGCATTGGTCTCATTTTTTGTGCTTGGCTATGGTCTTGGAAATTGCCCAATAAATTATTGGCTTCTTTGAGTTCCTAATGATTCAGGATTTCCATCTCCTCATTCTCTGGCGTGAGTGAAGGGGCTATAGTAATAATAGTAATACTAGTAAGCTAGTATTAATTTTTTATGCATTTGTTTATGTCTTTCATGTTCGGGTTTTGGATAGTATTGGTTATTTTCAGTGCTATCTTTTATAAACTCTTATGGTGCTTATTATCTTTAAGAATATTGCTACTCATACCACATTTGTATATTACATCTTTATACCATCTTATGTGACAGTTGAGGTATACAGTCACATCAATTAAAATTATTTAATATTTTCTTTTCTTTTATGATTTATTCTAGTATATGTTTTTCTAATTGTCTTAATTAAAATACACTTCATTGATTTAATTGATGTGACATATAATATGGGTATGCCACAGCATGTGGTATAGAAATGTGGGATAAAAATATGGTAATTGTAGCATTATTCTATTTTGAATAAAGCATCTATTACCCCCCAAAAAAAAACCTCCTTTTAGTGGTATATTTGGATCTTTTTAAGGTTAGAAAATGGCTTCTTTAAAGAAAAAAAAAAAAAACATAAACTCACTAATTAAAATGGGGTCATTTTCTTTTACAGAAGTTTATAATCTCCACAATTTCTATGTTTTGTAACCTATACACTTATTATGGTAATTAGCAGTATGGGTGCTTTATGAAGCACAAAAGATATTTTTAAGAACAATTTCTATTGTCTTTCTCTACTTCTCACTTTTCTATACAATTTGTCTCACATAACTAAAATAACTTGGCTACAAAAACAACGCTATTAAGTATTTCCAAAAACTAGAAAAAACTTGATCGTTGGAAAGACATTTAATCGATTCTTGTAGACCTTAATGACCAACTATGTTGCACCGATACTCTTAACTAGAGGGATGTGCCCGTATCTGATACTCCGATACTCATATCCGATATGTCGATACTCCTATTGTCTTCTGATAATGTTAATTTTAAAAACTCAATTTGTAAAGACTCAGCCTCTTCTTCTTGATAGAAGCTAGGTCTTCATTTTATTTGGGAGAGAATAACTATAAAAGAAGAAGAAATAGGAAGAAGGAATTAGAAGCAATCATATTTACCTGCGATGACAATGATGAATGAAGTTAGAAATTTGAGAAGTGGCTTCTCAATGTTTTAATTTGTTTTTCTGTTGCTTTTATATATCTTTTTTTTTATGATTTGAACAATCCTATGAAGACTTGTATTTTGTGTTTTGTTTATGGAGACTTGTATTTTGTGTTTAGTTTTATGTTTTGCACTTCTGATGGATGATTATGACATAATGGATGTAATATTGATATTTTCTATTTATATTATTTTTAAATACATATTATTTTAATTGCCGTATCGATGCTGTACCCATATCCTAGTTTTTTGAAATTTTGCCTTATCAGTGAATCTTATCGTATCATATCAACATACCCGTGCAACATAGATGACCAACGGTTCAAGAAAAAGGGAATTAAATGCCTTCTGAATATTCGATAATAATTTTTTTAATGAAAAAAGTACAAAGCAATTATGGTTATGAATATTGGTAAATCTTTTCCAGTGACTAAATGCAACAACAACATGAATCTTCTCCACAAAATTACTATAATCCCCGACTCAGCAACCAAAAGAACACCTACTCGAACCTGTAATACAAATTCGCTTGCATCAGCAAAAATGACAGATCCGTAAAAGCTAAAAAGAACTAAAACCTCCTACACATAAATGCATAAACACACACACACACATACACGCACATCAAATTGCTATACAGTTCATGGAAATTGTAAAGAGAAATTAGAGAATTCAGAGAGCAATAGGAATGCTATTATGACGTTTTCATTGAATTTTTTTGTTACAAGTGAGGGGGAAGCCTTATTTGTAGGCAGAACAATGTGATTGCTTAATCATTCTTCTTTAGCTTCACATAGGTGTTCGCAAGCATCATCATTACCATTTTGAGCTCCACATTCTTGACTTTACAATAATATATATGATATGGTCATAGGTGGCTGCTGATCAATGCAAGTAATAATATAATATAATATTATTATACTAATATTTGTGACTAGAAAAGTAGAGACAAACTTAGTGCTGGTCTGCATCACGTTTGTGCTCCCTTGAGCGATAATTTCATGGACCAAGTGGATGAACCTGCACAAGCTCCATACCTTTACTTGCTTTTATTATCGATATGATTATAATTAGTACATATATAACAATATAATAAACAATCAGGACAAATAAAAGTAGATGACTTATCTCTCAAATAGCCACCAAGAATCCTCTTTTTTTCCAATGTCACTAGTACATAGTTGGTTTGCTCGTATATCTCTCTAGCAGACTACAGCTCCTTCATTGAGAGCTTCTCGTGCTGATAACGTGTTATAAAATGAACTGGAATGTGTACGAATATTGAGCTGCACGTAAAGTAGATGAGACGCAGTATTTAACGAGGTTCGGCTATGCCTATGTCCTCGGAGAGTAGCAGCAGTATGGTTTTGAATATTGGTAAATCTTCTCCACTGACTAAACGCAACAACACGAATCTTCTCCACAAAATTACTATAATCCTCGACTTAGCAACCAAAAGCACACCTACTCGAACCTGTAATACAAATTCGTTGCGCATAAGCAAAAATGACAGATCCGTAAAAGTTAAAAAGAAATAAAACCTCCTAAACATAAATAAATAAACACACACACACACACACACATCAAACTGCTATACAGTTCATGGAAACATGGAAATTATTAGACAAAAACAAATTAAGAAGCAAGGCCACCGCTCCACATCCTCGATAGCCGGAAGAGAGCCATAGCATCACCGGTTAAACCCAAACGCAATGCAGCCCGACATTTTTCCCATATTGTGGCTCCAAACCATGTTGAAGGATGACAAATGGAGCCAAATTCTCATGTACGTAGGTTGAAAGATGACAACTATTATGACGACTACATCGTTTCACAACGGTTGATTTCACACCACACAAAAATAATAATAACAAGAAGTATCGAGGGGAATAGGGAGGTAAGGAGATGAGAGGATAGGGGAGGGGAGGGGAGGATAGGAGAGTAGAGGGGAAGAACTAGTGGAGAGGGGAGGGAGGGAGGCCACTGACCCCAAGGGGTTCCTTAGGATTTTCTCTCTTTCCTTAGGGCTGAACCATTTGTACATAGTTAAGGTCTATAAATTGGGGTTAAATATCTTTTGAATTTGACTTTGGATTCAACTGATGTCTATTTACACATTAATTGAATCCCTCTTTGTAAACATTGGTACTAATTAAGAGATTCAAGTAAGGTTCAAGCACTACTTGAAGGGAATTAATAAGGTTTAACTATGTAGTTCTTTTGAACCTTTGGGGTCTGTTTAGGGATCAAAATTGAATTGGATTATGAAGTAGGATTGAATTGCATTGGATTGGAGTGGATAACACCAATCAAATCCTATGTTTGGTGTCAAACTGGATTAACTAACATGCCATTATAAGTTTGAACTTTTCTACATGAAAAATAACAATTTTGTAATAAAATAAATAAAAACAGTAATTTTCCAATACCTAGAGATAAAAAGTCAAATTCTCATAAAATAAAAATCATAAAATTATAAATCCAAAAAATAAACTATAAATAACCATAATCTATATAAATTTATAAATAATCATAATCAATATAAATTTAAACAAATTTAATCATCTCTGCTCCGTTAATTGCTTAAATGGATATTAGAATTTTAATAGCAGTTGTAAATTTATAAAAGACAAAATTGGGCCTTCAAAGAATATACCCAATTGCAATCCCAGGCACACACAGATTTCTAACATTACAAAAACCCAGGAAATGTAAAAGAGAAAATGAAAAAAAAAATCCAATATTGTATGTCAAATATTTATAGAAAAAATGAAAATTTTCCGGTGAATTCAAGCTTTATCCTAACCTATAAACTACTCAAATATTGTCAAAGAATTTAATAATCAAAACTCACATACAATCTAACAAAAACACAAGATGTTGAAAATCTCAGTGATGAAATGATCACTTATGATGAAGAAGTTCATAGGAGAAATATGATCAGTGGTGAAATGGTTTGGGCAAGAGATGGGTGGGTTTTGCTGGAAATTGCTCAAGTTTGTCGGAGATGGCTGAGTTATCGTCGAGGTGATGGAGGCTCAATGTTGGGGATGAACATTGGAGGAGACGACTGCAACCTAATCTGTCGGGGTTGGGTTGCACCTCGATTGTAATAGCATATCCGAGTTTATCCCTTAGTTTTTGTTAGGGGTGAGCACGATCTGGTTCTCACTCGAAACCGGAACTAGCACTATTTATTTGGTCTGGTTTGGTTTGATTTTGATTATAAAAAAAAATATTCATTCCAGTGCGGTCTGATTTGCCCATAAGTTGGTTTTGGACAGAAATTTTGTTTTTTGGATATACTAGTGATTTGCCCCCAGAACTTGTACTTTGGTTTCAATTGACCCCCTGTCCTTTTTAAAAAAAAATAGAAAATTAAGAATATGAACTTCTTTTTTTAGCCAATTTCCCCCTGCCATCCAAATCTGCAACATTTCATCCAATTTGCCTTAAATATGAGGGCAAAATGGTCATTTTATATGTTAAAATAATTAAATACACAAATACAATAATATGAAATCTAATTCTACTCAAAAGACAATTTTGCCCTCGCATATTTTAATAGGGGAAAAATTGACTTTTTGATCGAGAAATAATTTAGCAATTCCGCTTGCTCTGTTGCGAAGAGCACGGCGAAACGAGTCTGTAGACACAGAGTAGACGCAAATCGGAGTTGTAACAAAGAAAATACGATCAAAATACCGCGAAGGAAAAAATGGTAATTTGGACAAAAAGTCAGATTTTATCCCTTTTCTCCCTTCTCTCTCCTCATTTCTCTCTCCTCTCTCTCTTCTCCCGATCGCGCCAGCCTCCCGACCTCCGCTCGCTCTCGACGTCGCCCCGGCCACCACAGGCCGTGCCGATCTCTGCCGTTGGTACCAAAAGAACCGCCACTCACCCGCCTTCCTTCCCCGAGCCGTCGCCACCCTTGCCGCGGCCGGAGCTCGCCGGAATCTGCCATTTTCTGTCGATTTTCAGTTCGAACTTCCAGCTCTTCGTTCTCCCTCAATTCTCCCCAAATCGATCGAGTAAGGTATGGTTTCTTAGCTATTTGTCGTGCTCTAACTAATGGTTGGCTGGGTTTTGATGGATTTCACCCCTAGATTACTCGATTTTCAACTTGAAAATCGGCCGAACTTCGGCCGCCATGATCGGCCATTTCCGGCCACTTTTTGGGGTATGTTCAAGAACAAAAGTGACTCCAAATGGGGTGTTTTGCCTAGGATAGGAGTTTGGAGTCTTGGTTCCGAGATTTTCCGACAACCTGGTATCGCTTTGGACACACAAATCTGCCCACGCATGTGGCAGCGCGTGGGTGAGGGTGGTGAAGTAACTATGTGTAGTTTTGCGATCCTCGTGCTATCACGAGCGCGTAGGATTTCGCTAATCTCGATTTGGAGTCCGTTTGAGCCTCGAACGGATTTTCCATATTGCGCGATCCTTGGGTGCAGTGTCGTCGAATCGTTGGATCGCACTCAATTTTGGATATGTCGTACTACATGGTTTCAGAATCGTGTAGGATTCGATGGATTGCGAATCGGAGTCTCGGATACTCCGAAATCACGAACCTTGGGGCTAGGGTTTGGATTTTAAGCGATAATGCGATTTTTGCTAATCCGACCGTCCGTTTCGGACCAAACTCGCAGGATGTGGTTCTTTCTCTGTGAGGAACCTTCAGAGAAGCCCAAATTGGCCATCGGAGATCGTGGACCCCACGGGTCCCGGATCGGCCGGTCTGGTGGTTTATCGCTTCGTATAGTTTCATGTCTTTTAAGGCAGTTCTAACTGTCTGAACAGCTAAAGTGGGCATATGAGTAACTTAAAATGAGTGCACGCACTTCTAAAAGCCGGGGGCAGGGTGTTTAATTTAATTCTTTTTATTGAGCAGTTTATTAATTTATTATTTATGGTTAATCAGGCACCAGAGGTCCGATCGACCTACAGGAGGGACCTACAAAGGGTCCAGCTAGCTCGGACCATCAGTGAGTGGACTTTTCTTTCCTAAAAGATTTTATAATTATATTTTATATTTGATCTTGAATAAGTGTTATAGCATGAATTACACTGTGAAATATCTTTATTTTTATAAAACTTAGCTGAGCAACAGATTTGAGATTTTTGATACAGAAATAGTAAGTTAGCTCAGATTTACCAGAATATGGAGGATTTTCAGATTTTATCAAAAATAGTTATTCTAAAACCACCATGTACCCGCTGGTTTTTGATGATTACCCATAGTTGGACCGATGTCTACGGACATCCAGTCTGATTTCAGTTACGTCAGTGCAATTGACTTTGCCTCATGAGTTTCGGGGGCGCTCGGACCGTGAGTGCCAGGATTTGCGGCTCGGCAGACTTGGTATCCCGAGACCTGCCAAGATTTGCAGCTCTGCTGACTCTGTGTCCCCGAAATCTGCCAGGATTGCGGATCAGGCTGACTGCGGTCCCCTGTATCTTGCCAGAGCGGTTCGAGTCCACTTGGTGTCATCGAGACCTGCCGGCGGATCAGGCTGACCATAGTCCCCTGTATCCTGCCAGTTTGCGGCTCGGATAGACTGCATGTCGTCCGAGACCTGCCAGGGGATTTGACGGATGTTACTGGGTACAATTAGGTGGTAGTTTTTAAAGGATTGTGAGCACTTTTATGCAGTTATTGTTTTCAATCATTTTATATCAGTTTCCTCGATATTCATGCATTTATGTCTTTATATATTTGTTCAGTTATACGAGTATATTCATCAGTACGTTTATACATGTTTATTTGAATACCTTGTATTGAAATATCGACAAACTATCGATTTATATCCTTACCTATTTTAAACGGGGGTTATTATGTTTTAAATTGTTTTTAAGAACATTATCTTTGTCCACTCACACCTTTAAACCTGTTTTTCGCCCCTAGGCCGTAGAAGTACGAAAGAATCCACCTCGGGCCATCCTCCCAGCTTCCGTACCACCACAAAGTGTAGAACTTCATTGTAAATTTCTTAAAGTTCTGTAAATTTATAGAAAGTGCTCTGATATCTAGTTAAAACTGAGAAACCGAGTTGGAAAGTGTTTATTTGAGATATTCTGGCAGTTGGTGTGAATTTTTATGCTTGTTTGACAGGTGGAAGATTTTAGGTTTGGACAAAATACAGGGGAGACTCTGCCGAATTTTCGGCAGAAGTCTAAGGGAAATTTCAAAAAGAATTTGAAACGAAAAGGGCAAAAAGGTCATTTGTGCCCGACATTTGCCAGGTGTCGGACACGCACAGGACTTGGCTCGAATTCCAAAGCGGAATTTGGATCGGGTCCTGTCCCACCCCAAATGCTATCCGATGGCATGGATTTAAATTCTATTAGATTTTATTTGATTTTGTAAGATCTCACATCAACCAACGGAGAGAGGGTGATGTGCCTTACATGTGCACACCAGCATCCATCTAGCACGAGGGCTTTTGGGAGCTCACTGGCTTCGGAGTCGTAGGAACTCCGAAGTTAAGCGAGTTGGGGGCTAGAGTAATCCCAGGATGGGTGACCCACTGGGAAGTTGCTCGTGAGCTCCCAGAAACAAAACCATGCGGGCAGAGAAGGGGGCCCAAAGCGGACAATATCGTGCTACGGTGGAGTTGATCCCGGAATGTGACAATTTGGTATTAGAGCCACTCTGCCGTGTGGCGCGAGTGTGCTGACGGGGACTTCGGGCCCTTGAGGGGGGTGGATTGTAAGATCCCACATCAACCAACGGAGAGGGGGTGATGTGCCTTATATGTGCACACCCCCATCCATCTAGCACGAGGCCTTTTGGGAGCTCACTGACTTTGGAGTCGTAGGAACTCCGAAATTAAGGGAGTTGGGGGCTAGCGCAATCTCAGGATGGGTGACCCACTGAGAAGTTGCTCGTGAGTTCCTAGAATCAAAACCGTGCGGGCAGAGAAGGGGGCCCAAAGCGGACAATATCGTGCTACGGCGGAGTCGATCCCGGGATGTGACAATTTGGTAGCCGTAGCACGATATTGTCCGTTTTGGGCCCCCTCTCTGCCCGCAAGAACTCCTAGTCTTATAAATACTCCCACGCAGAGAATTAACATTTAGAAAATCCCAAACACTATAACTGCAAATTTGTAGAAAAGAGATCATGCAATCCTATTATTACATAGTTAGTACATCAATGTCCAAAACCAAATTACTATAATTGCAAACTTATGGACAAAAAATTCCAAGTCACTATAACATAAAAGTTATAGAAAAAGATAAAATTCCCATAATCGTATTGTTACGTAATATTCCATGTCCAAAATCAAGTCAGTATTTGATCAGATGAGAGCTGGGATACATAATCCTAAAACATTGAGCTACTAGATTACAGGGCTAGTACCAAAGGTAACAAATGCTTATGGTCCAGAAAAGGCCCCACAAGTTATGAGGGTAAGCAATGCCAACAGCATGAACAGAAGTAGTTGTTACAGGAATGAACCCAAAAACATGTGTATTTTCCCCAAAACATAATGCGCTGATTTTATATTTTATTATTTCTGTTGTGGATTTTACCCCAAAAACATGTTTATTTTCCCTCTCCTTCATTGTAGTAAATGTATTAAGTTCCATCTGTACAATTATAAAAAAAAATTTCTTTGCTTTCCAGGCAGGAATCTCTTCTACTCTCAACTGAAAATGCTTTTTTTAAATTATTTATGCAGTCTTCCCATAAAGAGGCTAGAGGTGTCTGGGTGAATAATCGTCGGTAGTTCAGGAGGCATGTCTGGAGCATTTTCTAGCTGGCATCTTTTAAAGCCAATCATAAATTGGCTAATGTTACTCATTTTGCTAACAGTCAGTTTTGCATCTACAGATCCAGATGTTGAAGGTATGGTGATATCTAACTATTATTTGTTTTTAAGCAAGATTTATTTCTGGTTGTAAAATGAGGTTGGTTCTGAAATTATCAATGCGGATATGATTTAAGTGATACTTTTCTCACTACTTAGTTAAGAGCGTTGTCATATATTGTTCAATCTTGATAACTAGTCTAAGTGAATGACATATATGAGAAAGTCCAAGAATTTTTCATTTTTCATTTATCAGAATTGTAATATAAACAAAAGTTCTTTTCACCAGCCATTTATGGTTCTACATACAATTTCGTTCTTCACTTACGATAATGTGCAGGTGAAGCATTGATCGATTTGCTTAGGGCACTGAATGATTCCAGCGGCCGAATAACAGATTGGAATTATAATCTCGTTAGCCCCTGTTTTAGCTGGTCTCATGTCACTTGTAGAAATGGAAATGTCATATCCCTGTAAGTTAAACTAAATTTTATGATCATGAAAAATATATATTTTATTAATATCGCCATCTTTGAAAATCATTTATCATTGCAGTACATTTAGTTTGTGAATGTACTACTTTGCAGGAGCCTGGCATCAAATGGATTTTCTGGAACGCTTTCTCCTTCGATTACTAAACTGAAATTTTTGGCTAGCCTGTAAGTCAACTTCTTGATGCATTAGTATTCTGGGGCTGATGGTGTCAGAAAATGTAACATAACTATTTCCATTGGCTGAAACCTGATTTTGGATCACTAGTTTGTGCTCTGGTACCGAGAGAGAGAGAGAGAGAGAGAGAGAGAGAGAGAGAGAGAGGGAGAGTTTAAGTTTTCCCTTTATCATTGTAACTTTACATACTGTCAACTGAGTCATAGAAAAAAGTGGAATATAATACCAATGCCTTCATTATTGTAGTTCTTGTTTGTTTAATTCTGAAGAATATATTTTTTTTGCATCCAGTCATGAATTTTGATAAAATAACTTTGTTTATGCAGGGACTTCCAGGATAATAGTCTAACAGGCCTGTTACCCATTTATCTTGCCAACATGACACATCTACAGAATCTAAATCTTGCAAACAATAATTTCAGAGGTCCTATACCCAATACCTGGGGTCAACTGTCCAATTTAAAGCATTTGTAAGGCTGCATTTCCCTTCCTAAAAGATTCCAACTTTCTTATTCGTCTATATATGTAAAATATGTAAAATGTTCTTGTATTTATTGGGGAATTGCCTGATCTGTAGCAGTTACTTATGCTGTTGTCTTATCTGAGTGTTCTACAACTGTTTATATTGGAAAGTACTATCTTGTGAACACTTTCCTGTTCTCCAGAAAAGAAAAATTAATCATCTCACCTGTGCTTCAGGAGTTTAGTTCTTCTTCTATTACAGTAAGTTCGAGGTATAGGATCTACTTCTGGACTGCCACTTATAATAGTTTCATCAAGCACGAGTATCATTTTGGATGTATATATATTATTTTTCAAATGCTTAAATTCCTACTTATTATAATAAAAAATGGCGTAAACTCCTTTGGTTCCAATGTTGTGTAATTTGGTTCTAGATGACCTTTCCGTTATTATAATATTTTCCTTCAGCATTGCGTCTACATTCTATAATTTGCAACTTACTGTATACTTGTCCAGTAGTTATATTATATATCCTTAATGGTGTGCTATTAATTGTTTTATCCTTACAGTTTTACAGGAGCACGTCTTGCTTGTGGTTCTAGCTTGAAGCAGCCTTGTGCTTCTGGCTCTGTTCTCCGAGGTTTATTCTTTGTACAACTCTACTATTTCAGTTTACCAACTATGTTTGAATTACCTAGGAATAACCTATGATTTTAAAATTTGGCAGTTTCAACCAAGAAATCAAAACTTGGAACGGTTATAACTTCGGCAAGTTGTGGTGTAACAGTAATTCTTTTGATTGGGGCTCTTTTCGCTTATCGATATTATCGCATGCACAAACTAACACATGATGTCTTTGTTGATGTTACAGGTAAATTTTCCTTACCTTTTACTTTTGAGATCACTTTCAGTTTGTACTAAGCATCGTTATGAAAATTTAAATTTGAAATCATCTCAACCTAGTTAAGTTAGAATCGATCCCCACCCTTTGTAAGTCAGATGTGTAAATAATCACTTACCAAGTTTGATTTATGTATTCGTTTAATCTGTATTCAAAAGTCCAAATGCCTAAAGTCGCATCACGAGCTACACAATCTTGTCAAACTAACATCTACTCCACCCCCTTTTCTTATTTTAATGTAATTTTAGGTGAAGATGAGTGCAAAATTTCCTTTGGCCAGTTAAGAAGATTTTCTTGGCGTGAAATTCAGCTTGCTACAGATAACTTCGATGAAAGCAACATAATTGGACAAGGGGGCTTTGGAAGAGTTTACAAAGGTGTCCTCTCAGACAATGTAAAGGTTGCAGTGAAACGCCTTACAGATTATAACAGTCCTGGTGGAGAGGCTGCATTCTTGAGAGAAGTACAACTCATTAGCGTTGCAGTTCACAAGAATCTTTTACGGTTGATTGGATTTTGTACAACTTCATCCGAGAGAATCCTTGTTTATCCATTCATGAAAAATCTTAGTGTTGCGTATCGCTTGAGAGGTATGTCCTAAAAGAGCATTGCTTGAGTTTACTTTTCTATTTCTCCTCTGCATTTTTCAGTGTGAGTGGCTCTGAACACAAGCATGTTTTACAACCATGGTTTGAACTTCTTTTTGTGCTTGGTAAGTGATTAGAAGCCCTAATTCAGTGTTCAGTCCCAAAAGAAAGAAGAAAAAATCATTGCTTGTTGCCATGTTCTGTTCCATTTGAGAGCCTGTAATTTTACTTCTGTTTTCGTGGTTTAATTTAGCAATAGAATTCTGCAACATATTATGACATGAGGTACCATCCTTGAAATTTTTTCTGAGATGCTCCCTAATCCTTACTTCCTTTGTTGTTTTTCTTGGTAATTTTACTTACACCCATTAGGTATCGTACGGTCAACCTCACCTTCCAGCCCATACTTATGGAGGAGGTCTTTCATCGCACGTATTGATATATAACCACCATTTTGTGATTCAAATTCCCAAATACAAATTTCTATTTTCTTCAACCAACTCAATATTCAAGTAAGGACATCCTGAACACCCCCCTCCCTACTTCTTAAGGGGGGAGATAGGATTTACATCATTTGTATTTTATGCTTGTTCATTTGAAGGTTAATCATCACTTAATTCTTTGGAATGGCATATCACGATTCTCATATATCTACTGTTCAATATTTTTAATTCATAACATATTCTTCCTGATATATGTGTTAGATTTAAAACCTGGTGAGAAAGGCTTGGACTGGTCAACAAGGAAACGCATCGCTTTTGGTGCAGCCCATGGCTTAGAGTATTTACATGAGCATTGTAATCCTAAGATTATACACCGTGACTTAAAGGCTGCAAACATTCTTCTAGATGATAATTTTGAGCCCGTTCTTGGAGATTTTGGGCTAGCAAAGCTGGTTGATACAAAATCAACTCACGTTACCACTCAAGTGCGTGGTACCATGGGTCATATTGCCCCAGAATATTTGTCCACTGGAAAATCGTCAGAAAAGACTGATGTTTTTGGATATGGTATCACACTTCTCGAACTTGTCACTGGTCAGCGTGCTATAGATTTTGCTCGGCTTGAAGAAGAGGAGGATGTTCTTCTGCTTGATCATGTAAGATTTATAGTCTCCTATATGACTTCCTGAACTCTTTGGACATATCTGTACTTGATGGGATTCTTGTCCGTTAAAATGGCACCTCTCCTTTATGGCAGCTTTTATCTTTTTATCTTCTATCAGTTAGTTTGTCAAGTTTTTTGCATTTCTGCTTTTTTCTCCCAGATAATCGATATGCATAATTGATGAGCGAGTACATAATTAGTTCATTTCTCAAGTTTTCTCTGCCTTTCTCTGAAGATTTATATAATCCTTCATGGGATTGTTAGAAAAGGATGTCTACCCCTTTTAGTTGGTGAGCATGCCACTATTCAATTTTACGAACTAGTAGTAGAAATTATGGGTCAATGGAACCTTCTCTCTAGGCTAGGGATAATACCATGAGGGGGAAGTCACAAGACCACAAATTGGCAGGACTGAATGGAGATGCTAGAAAGAAGATTGTCAGGCATGGCATGCTCCAAAAATCCCAGGCGACTTTAGATACATAGAATATTTGCATAGATTTGGGCTGGGACCTTGTCTAACATTGGGTGAATGAGAGTGTTACAAGCAGTACTTAATTTGGGCTAAAGAAACTTAACTGCAATATATTTATGCTCCATTGATAATCATGAGAGTGTGTGATGTGATTGTGACTATGGTGTTTCTTGGGGAACAAGTTGTAACACCCCGACCCCAAATTTAACCCTTATTTAAATTATTTATTTATTAAGGGCATTTTAGTCATATTCTTAACCGGAGAGAGTTTGGGACCGTGACTTGTATTTTTGGATAGGTCGTACTGAGACGAGTTCATAGACACGTAGTGGGCTCGAATCGGAGTTGTAACGAGAGAGTTATGGTCAAAAGAAACCTAGTGGCACAACCGTAAAAATTTCGAAATGAGATTTTTTTATAAAAATCTGGTTTTCTCTCTCTCTCTCTCTCTCTCTCTCTCTCTCTCTCTCTCTCTCTCCTCGTATCTCCGCCCACCGGCCGCGGCTGCGGTCGGGACCGGTGCCAAAAGGACCGGCTCGGCCTCGGCGTCACGACCCAGCCCTCCCCCGAGATCGGCCGCCGCTCCAGCCGCCGGAAAATGGTGATTTTCGCCCGAAATTCGCCGGCTCCGATCTCCCTCCTCCGGCCGCCATTTCTGGCGATCAAGGTATGGAAATTCATCCCCTCTGCATGTTCTAGCTGATGGTTGGGTAGGAATTGATCGATTCGTAGCGTAGGCAATTCGATTTTCGAATTGAAAATCGGCCGAACTTCGGCAGCCGTAATCGGCCATTTTCGGCCACTTTTTGGGGGTGGTCCAAGAACAAAAGTGGCTCCAAATAGGGTGTTTTACCTAGGGTAGGAGTTTGGAGTCTCGGTTCCAAGATTTTTCGACGGACCGTAATCGCTTTGGACAACCGGTCTGCCCGCGGGTGTGGCGGCGCGTGGGCGAGGGTGGCGGCGTGTCTCTGGGCAGTTTTGAGGTCCTCGTGCCGTCACGAGCGCGTAGGATTTCGCGGATCTCAATTCGGACGTCGTTTGACTATCGAACGGATATCGCCTATCGGGCGTTATCCAGGTTCGATAGGTTGGGACCGTCGGATGGTCCCAAATTTAATATATGTTAATCTGGGTAATTCTAGGATCGTGTAGGAATTCACGGATCGTGAATCGGAGCCCCGGATTTTCCGATTTAATAATTTAAAGTTTATATTTTATATTAACCGTTAGATCGTACGATCGTGAGCGATCCGACCGTCCGATCTGAACCAAACTTGCAGGACAAGTGTCCTATACCTAGTAAAACCCATAGGGACTTTCGGATCGGAAATTGGAGGTCGTGGGTTCTGCAGGTCCGTTTGACCAGGGTTAGAGTAGTTTGACCCTTGGTTGACCGTGAGGCTCCCGGAGTAATCTTACCTTTCCAGGGGGGATTATCGGGTGCTAGACTCTTGTGAAGGGTTACACAATATTAGAATTAATATTTATTATTATAATTATAATAAGTTTGTACAAGAGTACAAAAGAGTCTAGAATGTCAGTTCAGAGTGCTATACGCACTACCTTAGGTACCTCCCCTGATTTTGGGATTTATTATAAGCACCACCAAGTGAAAGTTAGGTCCCGCGTGGCGTAGGTTATCCGGCGTTGGGACAGACCCCATACGTGGCGTTGGTTGTACCGGCGTATGGGGAGCTATTGTGATATTGTGTTGAGGTCGCACGTGGCGTAGGTTATCCGGCGTGTCGACAGACCCCATACGTGGCGTTGGTTGTACCGGCGTATGGGGAGATATTGTGATGGATATTGTGATATTGTGTTGAGGTCGCACGTGGCTTAGGTTATCCGGCGTGTCGACAGACCCCATACGTGGCGTTGGTTGTACCGGCGTATGGGGAGATATTGTGATATTGTGTTGAGGTCGCATGTGGCGTAGGTTATCCGGCGTGTCGACAGACCCCATACGTGGCGTTGGTTGTACCGGCGTATGGGGAGTTATGTGATATGATGTGCAGGTCTCACGTGGCGTAGGTTATCCGGCGTTGAGACAGACCCCATACGTGGCATTGGTTGTACCGGCGTATGGGGAGATATGATGATAGTATGGTATGGTCGCACGTGGCGTAGGTTATCCGGCGTGTTGACAGGCCCCATACGTGGCGTTGGTAGTACCGGCGTATGGGGGGATTATGCGAAATACAGAGAAATGAAATAAGGTATTGCCTATATGTGGAATTAGGTTTTATGGAAGAACTACGTGTGGCTTGATCCCTCAAGGAGGGTACGTAGGCAGCCTAAGGTGGTTAGGTGCAGCCGCAGACTAATGTTAGTCATAGTTGTATTTGAATGTATTGCCCGCCTTATTCGAGGCATGAATTGTTTTGTTAGCGTGTCTGGTAGTTTGTTGAAATGTTGAAAGGCCGAAGGCCATTTGTGTGAATTGCATGAAATGATATTGTGCATGCTGCCAGTTGGGAATATAAATTGTGTTTTTATGCAGGTATAAATTTTTGGGAAATGTCCAATTTATAGGGGAGACTCTGCCGAAATTTCGGCAGAAAGTCTCGGTCTTTAGTAAGTGGGCCCGGCATCGGGGTGATGTCAGGAATTTCAAAGGGTTCGTCCCGGGTTTTGGAAAAAATTCGGGGCGGGTCCTTTCACAAGTAGCAGCTACACCTTATTTTGGAGGAATAAGGGGGATGGCTAGGGAACTGTTATAGGGTTTGCCAAATTTTCTTAGAGAGGGAGGAGGGGGCTTTCTAACTCTTAACTATTATATAATCTAGTAAGAATCAGCTCATGTTCATTACTAGGGATTAATTTTATCTAAGAAACGAGTCCTAGATAATTCTTGTTTGACATTTTCCATGATGCCTGTGTAAATTGTCACCTTTAACTTCAATCTTGCTTGGGTTCCAATGTAGCTCAATATTTTGGAAACAAGTTTCAACCACATTGAAGTTTTTTGTAAATACTGTCTTCTTCAATGCTTTGTTGCTGCTTCCTATTTGATGTCTTAATTAAATTATGTAAATATGATCTCAACAGATCAAGAAGCTGCAGAGAGAAAATAGGCTTGATGACATTGTGGATGGACACATGAAGATGCACGATCCAAAAGAGGTTGAGACTGTCATTCAGGTCGCATTGCTTTGCACTCAAAGCTCACCCGAGGACCGTCCGACAATGGCACAAGTGGTTAGATTGCTGCAGGGAGTGGATCTAGCAGAGTGGGAGCAGCTTGAGGATGTAAGGAATCGCGAATTCTCACTCCTGTCTCATCACCAGTTTGCCTGGGCTGAAGAGTCTACACATGATCAAGAAGCTATACAATTGTCCAAGGCAAGATAGTAGTTGTTTCCTACATTCCCTAATTTAGAATTAACCCAAATATTACTAATTATTGTACCATATATAGTATAAATGTATATGTGTGTGAAAAGATAAGAGAAGAGAGGAAAAGAAAGTTGTGGGATATCATATAGCCAAAGATAAGTTTTCATTTCATATAACCACTACGTTTGCGTGGGTGGATATGTATGTGGTCTATGAGACGTTGTTGATTAAATTTTGAGTGGGATTGATTTAAGATACTTTTAATCTTCATCTTTTCCAATCTTCATCTTTACTTGGGTTTAATAATCAACAAGAAGGTTTCAGTCCACAACGGAATCCTTTTGGAGCTAAACTGAATGAGTTTCATTTAGGTGCATACGTTAAGAAAAAATTTTGGTGTCAAAACGAATACGATAAAACTCTCAAATGTGTATTCTTTTCCTAGTTACAAATACGATTTACGAGAAGTGGACCTTAAGTAAAGTAATTAAACCTAATAAAGTCCAAATAGGAGACTACAAATTAGGTTATATTTAGAATTCACACTAACACTCACGCTCAAATTGGTGAACACATACCTCCAATCCTCAACTTGACCAATGAGTTGTAACACACCTTATTTTTTAATTGTTTTGGACAGAATATGGACTAATTGGTCTTTAGTCTTCACAAATGGAATATTAATTGTCTTCATTTTTTAATGAAATGTCTATCCACTTCAACATCTACGATCATTATTTTGTACATTATCAATCACAATAGTTCATAGATTCCTTGTACCATTATTCTGTACTCCAGATCTTTTGCTTATTGCTATGCCAAGTGAGAAATTACCTCCAACCAATATACTTGATGTAGAGCTCATGGCAATGATACTACCGGCCCAATCAACATCGGTGTATCTTTTCCACATTTAAATGCCCATGCTTAGAGAACATAAGTCATTTTCTTGTTACTAACTTCAAATATCTAAGTATATGACTTACATCATTTACATGATATTTACTGGGAACATGCACGAACTGACTAAACTACACTCACAGTATATGTCACAAGGTCCAACCAATCTTTGATACATTTCTTTATTCAAGTGGGTAGAGTTCAGGTAAACTCTTGGTAACATTAATATAAATTGCGTTGTTGGAGATTTATGCACTACATCTTGGTAATGCTTCATGTAACAGTATAAGGAAAAAGTTTATATATAAAAAAACTCGATCAATTAAAAAGGCGTCAATCTTGTCTTGTATGGTAAGGTCAAGAAAGACAGTCTGCCACACTCACCAGCCCCAGATTAGATATTTCTTAAAAATTGACTTGGAGTTTGCCTTGAAGACTTACTCAGCATATAAACTGGGCAGAAGAAAGGGAACACCACAACACAAACAATTATCCCCAAATCAGTTCTTGTTCATAAACACTGCTGTCAACCATTTTCTGAAGCTCAAAATAATGGCTGATGCGCTCATTTCCGTGCTGCTAGAACGGTTGGCCTCGACAACCTATGAATACATAGAAGGAGGGGTGAAAATTGTTTTGAACGTTGAGGAAGATGTTGAGAAATTCACTCGGACTCTTCGAGTTATTCAAGCTGTGCTTGAGGATGCAGAGCAACGCCAAGTGACGGATCAAGCTGTCAAAATCTGGTTGGATGAGCTGAAAGATATATCCTACCAGATGGTGGATGTGCTGGATGAGTGGAACACAAACATTCTCAAACAACAAGTTGAGAAGCAAGAAAGAGAAGGTGATCCAAATGCTCTTGTTACAAAGAAGAAGGTACGTTTCTCTAGTTTCTCCCGTTACTTTTGTCTTGGCAAAGTCAGTAGGGTGATTCTTCGCCATGACATTGCTCTGAAAATAAAAGATCTGAATGATAAGTTAACTGAGATTTATGAGGAAAGAAAAAAGTACCAGTTTCTAAGCAAAGAATTAGGCATTCAACAACCTCAACAACCTCAACGACCTCAAACTGCATCTTTTGTCGATATATCTGAGATATTTGGTCGAGAAAATGAAAAAAAGGTTTTGATAACAAACTTGTTGAGTGATAGTAGTGCGGAAGGGAAGGGGCTCCTTATCATCCCTATTGTCGGGATGGGAGGCATGGGAAAAACAACTTTAACCCAACTAGCCTATAATGATGACCGAGTCAAAACCCATTTTGATTTGAGGAAATGGGTTTGTGTTTCAGACCCTTTTGATGAGATTAAGATTGCCAAAGCCATTATTGGTCAAAACGCCCCAAATTCAAATGAGTTGGATGAGGTCTTGCAATGTATGTCTACATCCATCCAGGGCAAAAGGTTTCTCCTTGTCCTGGATGATGTATGGACCGATGATCCTAAAAAGTGGGAACAATTAAAGGTACCATTAATCCAAAATGGTGCTAAAGGCAACAGAATATTGGTGACCACAAGAAAACATGAGGTTGCCAAAATGATGAGAGCAACAAGAAACATGATTAATCTGAGAGAGTTGAATGATGAATGTTGTTTGTCAATCTTCAATCACATGGCCTTTTCGGATAGGGATGTACATGAGTTTGGAGATATTAGTAAGGAAATTGTAAAGAAGTGTAAAGGTTTGCCTCTTGCTGCAAAGACTTTGGGTAGTCTCATGCAGAATAAGACAAAAATGGGAGAATGGAAAGAAGTTTTGCATAGTAAGATATGGGATCTAGACAAGGTCGAGCAAGAAGTTTTCCAACCCCTATTCCTAAGTTATAATGATTTGGCCCCAACAATTAAATGTTGCCTTTTATATTGTGCTACTTTTCCAAAAGATTACAAGTTTAAACGAGATGATTTGATTAAACTTTGGATGGCACAAGACTATGTTATTTCGAAAGGGAATAAAGAAAAGGGAACAACAGGTGATGCAGTTTTTGACAACTTAGTGGCACGGTCATTTTTCCAAGATTTTGAGATAGATCTTGACACCAGTACCATTACAGGTTGCAAAATGCATGATATTGTGCATGACTTTGTACAATTTCTCACCAAGAATGAGTGTTTGATTATCGATCATGGTGAGGAAACTACCAGCGAATCAAAGGTATTTGGTGATAAAGTTCGTCATTTGACCTTGAGATATGTTCCTGAAGGTCCACTTCCACTTTTTATCTCATCTTACGATTGCAAAAATCTCCGCACGCTCGCAACTTTTGATTCAAGAATTACTACCATAGACCCAAATTTAATTTTACAATTGAAATGTCTTAGGACATTAAATTTGAGTCTTAATCCCATCAAAGAACTCCCGAAGGAGATTGGTGAATTGATACATTTGAGGCATATTGATTTGTCTTTCAATAGTATACTGAAGAAATTACCAGATACTATTTGTGGTTTGTACAATTTGTCAACCTTGCGCCTTGTGCTCTGCTCTAACCTTACAAAACTGCCTGAAAACATGGGAAACTTGATTAACTTAAAGCATCTTTACGTTGAGTATTGTGGTCTTCTGGAGTCGTTCCCCAAAGTGATAGGGAGATTAACAAGTTTGCAAACACTAGATGTGTGTTCATGTGGTGGCGACAAAGATGAAGCATTCCAAATTGGGGATCTGAGAAACTTGAACCTTGAGGGAAGTCTGAAAATACAACTTCGGGGGGATGCCACAGATAAGAGCGAGGTTGAGAAAGCACAATTCTGGGACAAAAAGCTATTTAATCTCACTGTTGATTTTGCAGGGCAGACGAACAGTGTGGAAATACTGAATGCCTTACGACCGCACCCAGATTTGGAATCCTTAGGGATTTGGGATCATAATGGCACCACGTGGCCCAATTGGATTCAGTCTTTACACAATTTGAGATTCCTTACTGTTGATGGGGGGACACTCTGTCAACTTTGGCCTCTTGGGAAATTGGAATGCCTTGAAAGACTGGCCCTATACAGTATGGAAGGAGTGAAAAAGGTCGGTGTTGAATTTTTGAGATTAGAAGATCAAACCTCATTCAGAATCAGATCACCCCAAATATTATTCCCAAAATTGAAACTACTCTGCTTTTACGACATGTGGAATTGGGAAGAGTGGGAAGGCGTGGAAGAGTGGACGAAAGAAGATTCTGAAATTACAATCATGCCGTGCCTTTCTGAGTTAAGAATTGGCGACTGCGAATTGCTAAAGGCACTGCCAGACTTCATCTTCAAAACACCACTGCAGACTCTTGGCATCAGCAGATGTCGGAGACTTGCAGAGCATTACGAAGAAGGCAATGGAGAGTGGGCCAAGATTTCTGCTAAGATCCCAAACATCCGCATTTCCTCCGGGTAATTGAACTCTAGCAATCTCTTATTTACCTACTTATGTATGAATTCCAACAATGATCATATTTGTTTCCTTGAAAATCTTCAGAAGGTGATGACTCGCTAGGCACATTTATGAAACATCTGTCTCGGCGGCATATATAATCTTGAGATGGTGACTCGCTAAAACTGTAAGTAATTGTTCGCATTTATGATATCATGATTTTTCTATGAAGAGGATTTTTCAAATGAGTATGAAAGGTGCTTTGATCTGCCTAATTTAGTGAATCTCCCTAAATTAATTTACACGAGGTTTGTTGTTTTGTTTAATCTGCATGCTTTAGTTGTTTCTCAAAAAATTTAATTCCCGAATTGAGAAATGATTGCAAGAAGCAAATTAATTGATCAACTATGTATGTGTCATCATTTCAGGGACCCTATTGAAGCAATTAGAGTGATGTAAATCATCAAGTGTCAGCCTACGGAAGTTCCAATAACTGAAATTTTGATTATTTTCATCACTGCCTTGACAGAGACATGGTGAATTTGGAAGGTCTACTGAGCTTGATGATTGCCCTGATTTTTTTGTTTTGTAAGCACCTACTATTTAACTAATCTACTGGTGTATTGATCATTTGCAAAACTTCCTTTGTGTCATTAATTCGTAAAATGTACTCTTGAGGAACTCGTGAATTTGGCTTTCTCTTATTTTATTGTGTATCAGTTCCCAGTTTTTCTGTTCCTCTAGGTGGTGTGTTTTGTTTGTCTTGAGTAACTTTGATTTGGTGTGTGTTCTTAAGCTAGAAAAGTCACTAATGATTCAGGATTTCCATCTCCTCATCCTCTGGCGTGAGTGAAGGGGCTATAGTAATAATAGTAATAATAGTAATATTAGTAAGCTAGTATTTGCTATATAATGAACGGAATATGTGCTAAATTATTGAGCTGCACGTAAAGTAGATGAGATACAACATTTAACGAGGTTCGGCTATGCCTACGTCTTCGGAGAGCAGTAGCAGTAACTTTTCCACTATATAAAATAATAGGGCTACAACTTTAGTGTTTAAAATATTTGTGGCTCATTGAATTTTCTCTCTTGGAGAATTTCTCTCTGCTCTCTTTCCTATCCACTCACTCACCTTCTTTCTTCCCTATTTTCCTCTTTTCTAAGCACTCTCTTCTCCTGATGGAGGTATGTATTTATAGGCCTATGGCCATTCACTTCACAAATTAATTGGCAGACAAACATCATTAATATTCTTCAATCAATTGGGTAGTGGGGCTTGCCATTTTGGGATCTACATTTACAACACTCCCCCTTGGATACCACAAATGATATGTTAATTGCATCATTAAAGACGTGCTTGGAGAAAACCTAGTGAGGTAGAAAACTGATGGAAGGAAGAAGAGTACAACAATCTGTATAACATACTTCTGAATGCTCCCCCAGGTTAATATCTTCCCCTGATGTCTTCATGACTATCTTTTGGAGTGAGAATCTTTCGGAGTGAGTGGAGGATGTAGCCATTAACAATTCTCGTAGTTGAGTAAGTAAATATATTTCCAGTGAGCTATCTCTATGTAAATCATAGAAATTTTCAGAGTCCGCGTTTCCAACAAAACTTGGGCTATTTGTAAGTTCACTTGAAAGAATATGCCCGTACATGGTGTTATGCGGAGATAGCATCAAATATACCTCACATCATCCCAAAATGATGGTGATGGAGTTGAGCCCTATCTGGAAAATATGATGTTCGGTCCAATATACTTCCGGAAAATCCTTAAAGTGTCCAACGGATAATCCTCATAAAAATGCTTCAATACTTTCTTAGTATAAGCAAGAATCTCGTTGGCATAATGCTCGATCTTTAAGTCGAGACAAATATTTCTTGAACTCTTCAGAAGCTTTAATGTGTTGCAAACACATTATAATCAATATACTCACTGAGGCAATTTATGCACATTAACATTGAGTACAGATTTTGTGCTTCAGGCACATGTCATTCAGGGACTTGCTTCATGCAATTTCAATCCTTTCAAGGATTTTGTTTAAAGGGATTAAACTTTATGACACATTATATAGCTTTAACCCAGCTATTTATACATCTTTAGGGAATCGCTTCTGGCAATATGCTCCGTGCATTTAATAACCCTTAAAGATAACATGTTGGTCTCCGTAAATGTGCAATAAAGGGGCACAATTGAATCTATAAATATGGAGAAAACCCAACATTCCTTGTTTATGCCAAAAACATTGTGTCATACAAAGTAGGTATATTCCCTTTTATTCCGAACACCCAAGTATAACTTTCAGTATTAACAAATTTTGGGGTTCGTACTGTGGGTTTGTTCTTTCACGTTCATTCTTATCTATAATGGAATTACCTCATTCCATTTTGGCCAATGATATTGTCGACATTTAATAATTGAACGTGGTTCCAATCAACACAGCCCATTGATGATTTGAGTAGCTACTCCAAAACAAAATTTGTCATTCATCAATTCATGATCCCACCATTCTCATGTGCATGCGCATACATCAATTATAAGCATTTCTTTGCTTTTGGGTACCCAAGCCACTTCAGGGGGCTTTTATTATGTGAGAATGTGGATTATAACCTCCAATGGAGCGTTATTTTATAGTAGGGCGTGGATAATCTCCATTTAGGGAGTTGGAACATTTAGAACCCATATATTTGTCATGCTGCAGGCATGCCACAGATTAATACATACATGTCAATTAATTTCTGGGACTTTAACCCATACAATTTGCTACGCATTAGGCGTGCACAATATCAATATTGACATGTCAAAGGATTGTCCTTTCGGGACTTCAATCCACATCATTTGCTACGCAACAGGCGTGCATCATATTGATCACTGCTATACCCATATTTTGTTCTTATGGGACTTTAATCTGTGCAGTGTATTATCAATGTATCCAACTTGCAATCTGTAAAATTTGCGTTAATAATTCATGGATACATACAAGCCATTCTTTTGGAACGGATACTTATCTCCCCATTTGGTTACCTTTCAAGATAAAATATCAAATAAGTATATAAGCATAAAATAACACAAGTATTGCTTACATCCTTAGGTGGGAGAAACTTTTCTCAAGTATTATTCAAACTCGTATCGGCCCAGTAAATATAATGTAGCGCTTGATGATCTAGTTATATCCTGCAAGAGCAAAAATCACAATTCTTTTGCCTCTGTCAAAACAAATAACCCTCAGAGTTAGGATCACTTCATGGATTCTTTCTTCAGATGTTCATTCTAAAGAAATAAAATCCCTTATGAACATAGAGTTATAGAAAGAAAGAAAAGATACAAAAATTGTGATATTGATTGCAAGGTAAGGTAAGCAATCAAGGAAGGAAGCTGGTGGGAGCAGAACAACAAGCTCTCATTTCTCCTAGTCTAGAAGGACCTCAGGAGATTAGAGCATAAGGTCGCCTTCACAGTTTCCTGATGTAGCGGAAACGTGATCAGGGATAGTCTCGCTTCCTGAATGGATGATCAGAGATAGTCTTGCTTCTCGGGCATATTGAGTGCTCACTGATAAGAAAAACAAGTAGATATCGCATCACTAGGTATGGAGAAAACTGGATGTCTTCTGCAAAGAAAATTTCGTTAGTAACACATTTATACACAAATAAAGGAATAGGTAGAACCGGTGAATTTCAAATTAACCATAGGAAAATTGCGAGATTCTCGAGGTGCTTTTGAAAAAATAGCTCCGTGAAATCCGCAAAGCAAGATCAGCTTTGATGAAAATAATACTTGAAAATGCCGAAAGTGCCGACAAACATTAATAGAGGCCGCGTGCCGACAAACATTAATGGAGGCCACGTGCCGACAAACATTAATGGAGGCCGCGTGAAGTTTTGGAATCTGGAAAAGAAAAAGAGAATATGGGGATCCGAGAAGATATTGGGATCCTGAAAAGTTGCCACATTTCCGTCTATAGATATTGCTTATACAAAACTTGATTGGAGCAACTGCGTTTCAACTCAACTTCCTTCATTTTCTGAAACTTTAGTTTTTCTAAGACTTTCTTCGAAACCTTCTTAAAATGGCATCCTCTTCTTCCTGCCCAAATTATTTCAATTTAAATGATGCTCCCACAACAACCAGTGATGCCAAAGTTTGGCGTCCATCCTTTGTATCCCAAAATCGTCATCTCACAGTTAATGATTCTGTGATGATGAATGATGCTACTGCTGTCATAGTAGCTAGGAATTTCATTACTCCAATGGATGAAATATTGTTAACAGGGAGGTCTGAGGAAGAGGCTATTGATGACTCAATGGCTTTTAGCATTCAAATTGCTGCTTCTGTTTCTAACATGGCTGATCGTTTGCGTGCTAGAGCAAACGAGGTTCAGAAGCTAACAACTGAAAATTCGTCTCTTCAAAGAATGCTTCATGAGTCTCAACAAGAGGTTGAGAAACTTAAAGGAGAGAATAATGCCTTGTTGAAACTGGTGAGTTCGTACTCTGTTGATACACTGAGAAGGCTAGACATGCTGCAGGTCTCCAATGAAAGAATTTTGGGAGACCACGAGAGGCTCATGGCTAAGCTTAAGAGGCGCCGTCCTCTTCCTTCAGAGGCTTCTAGAACATAATGTAATTTTATAGATTTTACAGGGCCTGCACCTTCATTGCAGGTGGAAAAAATCTATCTGTTATATGCTCCTTTCCTGTTATAATAATTGCGCACATTCTTAAACTTGCACCTGTGGTTTTTACGTCTTTTCAAAATGACGGTTTGGAACCTTGTGCCTTATAGGTTCAAATAACCACATTGACTTTCCCAAATTTCATATTTCAACGCATGTGAGCCCGTAACTTCTGGCCCGGGCTAAACACATACTCAGAATTTATTCGCCCTTTTCAAATGGACATGAAATATGGATTGAGTAAAAGCCACGATAATATCGCAATATAGTAGTGAAGAGCATTAACTACTATATACCCACAACTTCAAGTTCAGGATCTCTCATATATTTGGGTCCATGGGCTTCCGCCCCAGATATAACAAAATATGTGGGGAGCCTCAATTCATCATTTGAAGTTTATACTGATATTATCCATTTCACGGTGTATTCTTAACAACCGAATTCACAAAATATATTTCTTCCTTGAGGTGTCGATTATAACATAATCGAACTTTATTAAGTTCATCATTCTCTTGTGCCAAAGAAATATGTGGTGTACCACAATTTGCAATAATACCTCAAGGGTTGTCCATTTAACTGTTGGAACTTTAGGTTCTCAACACTGTTAGATTTTGAACTTCAGGCCAAAATCACATATTCTCATGGTATGGACATTCAATCCCCTTAGATTTTGAACTTCGGGCCAAAATCACATATTCTCATGGTATGGACATTTTTACAATTTTCTGTACATATTTCGGGACTTCAAGCCCTTACATAATTGTCCATATTTTGAGGAACTTTTGGCATCTCATTTAATTGCTCATCCATGAGTTTAAGGAACTGCAGGTTCCCTTTTGTATATAGTGACGGTTTACCCAAAATGGTTAATATTTATGCATACATCACTATTCATGTATACGGTACTATTCATCAAGTCATGAATACGTATCTATTCATGTGTACAGTACATTTGCCAGTACAGTTGTTATCCATGTGTACGGCACTATTAACCAATAAGGTACTGTTACATCATTAAGGAACCCCAGGTCCTTATTTACATGTTAAGGATCAAGGATCTTCAAGTCCGATCTCTTGTTTACAAGTATAGTACCAGAGAGACTGCCAGCTCTTATATCATTATCATCATCAAGGATCTTCAGGTCCTGATGTAATTGTATGATGAGGATCAATGAACTTCTGGTCCTGATTTGCATACTATAAAAACTCATCATACCATACAATTAATCCATAAAATAAATTGCTTGTAAATAAATTACTGGTATGGACGATAAACCCACACCATACTTTAAATAAATGTAAATGTGCGGTAAAATAAATTCATAAATTAAATTGCTTGTTGTATGGACGTTAATCCCGCACCATACCTTAAATAAAATTAAATGTGCGGTAAAATAAATTCATAAAGTATGAGGGTTAATTCCACATCATACTTTAAGTAAAAGTAAATTTGCGATAAAATAAACGTGCTTGTATGGGCACTAATTCTGCTCCATACATTTAAATAAAAGTAAAGGCATGGACGATAAACCCGCGCCACCCTTTTAAATAGATACTGTTGTATGGGTAATAAACCTACACCATACAGTAAATAAATTGTATAGGTAATGAATTTACACCATACAGAAATAAAATAGTTGTGGGGATAAAAACTACCACTAAAAATATAGAAAGTAAAACCGTCCGTTAAAACTAATAATAGAATTACTGTATATATATATATATGTATATATATATATATATATATATGAATATAATATATTAGTATGGTCAGAAGACTTTGGGCAATAATTCTAAAAGTTGCAAGAATCTTTTCCAACCCTTTTTTTTTTCTTCGTTGGAATCTTATCAACACCATGATTCATTAGTTTGAAAGCTAGACAAATTATGTTGGAAGAGCGTTTCTTATTCAAGTCATTCAAAATATATTTCTTGACATAGAAATCTAAAAAAAAAATAAATATGGAAATAAATTGCGTCCAATAGGATTTGAACCTATACCAAAGGTTTAGAAGACCTCTGTCCTATCCATTAGACAATGGACGCTTTTCATTCCCCCTGATTTTTCAGGGTAAGAAGGGGTAGAGAAAATGCCTCGAGCCAATGTTCGAGTACCAGGCGCCACGGCGCTGAAGTAACCCATGCCATACTCCCAGGAAAAGCTCGAATGACCTTGTTGGCTTTTCTTCTTTTTACTTGCAAACTTCACTAGCTTTAGATGTTAGTATGAGTATTAAATTGTGTGGAGAAATAATAAAATAATAGAAAAAGTAAGAGGCAGGGAGCTTATCCTTCCAGTTGGTTTGCTTGTATATCTCTCTAGCAGACCACAGCTCCTCCACTACTTTTCTTCCTTACATCAACATAATGGTTAGTAGTATAAATAATAGTGTAGCACAAAAAAATTATACCTGAGAGCTTCTCGTGCTGATAACGTGCTATATAATGAACGGAATATGTGCTAAAATATTGAGCTGCACGTAAAGTAGATGAGACACAGCATTTAACGAGGTTCGGCTATACCTACGTCCTCGGAGAGCAGTAGCAGTAACTTTTTCACTATATAAAATAATAGGGCTACAACTTTAGTGTTTACAATATGTGTGGCTCACTGAATTTTCTCTCTTGGAGAATTTCTCTCTGCTCTCTTTCCTATCCACTCACTCACCTTCTTTCTTCCCTCTCTTCCTCTTTTCTAAGCACTCTCTTCTCCTGATGGAGGTATCTATTTATAGGCCTAAGACATTGGCCATTCACTTCACAAGTTAATTGGCAGACAAACATCATTAATATTCTTCAATCAATTGGGTAGTGGGGCTTGCCATTTTGGGATCCACATTGTTGACTTTACAACAGTATTAATTTTTTATGCATTTGTTTATGTCTTTCATGTTCGGGTTTTGGATAGTATTGGATATTTTCAGTGTTATCTTTTGTAAACTCTTATGGTGCTTATTATCTTTAAGAATATTGATACTCTTACCACATTTTTATGTCACATCTTTATACTATCTTATGTGACAGCTGAGGTGGACAACCACATTAATTAAAATTATTTAATTTTTTTCTTTTATTATTTATTCTAGTATTTGTTTTTCTAATTGTCTTGATTAAAATACACTTCATTGATTTAATTGATGTGACATATAATATGGATATATCACATCATGTGGTATAGAAATGTGGGATCAAAATATGGTAAGTATAGTATTACTCTATTTTTAATAAAGCATCTATTCCCCCACCAAAAAAAAAAAAAAAAAAAAAACTACTTTTAGTGGTATATTTGGATCTTTTTAAGGTTAGAAAATGGTTTCTTTAAAGAAAAAAAAAAACATAAACACACTAATTAAAATCGTGTCGTTTTCTTTTACAGAAGTTTATAATCTCTCCACAATTTCTATGTTTTGTAACCTATACACTTATTATGGTAATTAGCAGTACAGGTGCTTTATGAAGCACAAAAGATACTTTTAAGAACAATTTCTATTGTCTTTCTCTACTTCTCACTTTTCTATACAATTTGTCTCACATAACTAAAATAACTTGGCGCAAAAACGACACTATTAAGTATTTCCAAAAACTAGAAAAAAACTTTATCGTTGGAAAGACATTTAATCGATTCTTGTAGACCTTAATGACCAACTATGTTACACCGATACTCTTAACTAGAGGGGAGTGCTCGTATCTGATACTCCGATACTCGTATCCGATATGTCGATACTCCTATTGTCTTCTGATAATGTTAATTTTAAAAACTCAATTTTTAAACACTCAGCCTCTTCTTCTTGATAGAAGCTAGGTCTTCATTTCATTTGGGAGAGAATAACTATAAAAGAAGAAGAAATAGGAAGAAGGAATTAGAAGCAATCATATTTACCTGTGATGACAATGATGAATGAAATTAGAAATTTGAGAAGTGGCTTCTTAATGTTTTAATTTGTTTTTGTGTTGCTTTTTTTATTTTTTTATTTTTATGATTTGAACAATCCTATGAAGACTTGTATTTTGTGTTTTGTTTATGGAGACTTGTATTTTGTGTTGAGTTTTATGTTTTGCACTTATGATGGATGATTATGACATGATGGATGTAATATTAATTTTTTCAATTTTTTTTTTATAGGGAAATTATATGATTGCATTCATAATTCAGCCAAAAAAGCCACTAGCCACATAGGACCAATACAAACTAGCCACAAAAGGGTCATTACAATAACGGAGCGGTCTAATATCAAAATTAAGAAAATCAGGTATGTCTCCGCCAACGATCAGGCAAGATCGAAGAAACTCTAGCATAGACATCCCAACTAAGATTGCAAACTTAGAATAATAAAAAAAAGATAAAGCTTGAAAAAACCAAGTCATAACAATACAAATAAAACTCTCACCAAGGAGAGATGAAAAGCTCTCACAAAGGAGAGATGAAAAATTCTAACAAAAGGAGAGGTGAAAACTACACAGGGAACCCAAAGAGTTTCTGCAACTTATTCCAAACATAAAGAAATTGCAAAAAAGATGGTGATGGAGATCTGACGCCGAAATGCAGGTGAAGATCCGACGCTGAGCCGTAGCCGCCACTAATGGTTGGATAAAAATCATAACAAAACTAAGACAAATAGGGAAAACCCTTTGTCTTTGAAAATGAGGGAAGAGGTGAAAGGAGGAAGACAGGAAGAGAGGAAGAGAAGACAGGAGAGGGGGGAAGAACAATGACTTCTTCCCCCCTCAAGGTGGAAAAGGCTCTAAGAGTGTTTTTTGAGAGAAAAGGGGCTAGGGTTTTTTTGTAGAGCGGATCTGCACACAGTACTTCCATTAATTTTTTCTATTTATATTAATTTTAAATATATATTATTTTAATCGCCGTATCGATGCTGTACCCATATCCTAGTTTTTTGGAATTTTGCCTTATCGGTGAATCGTATCGTATCATATCAGCATACCCGTGCAACATAGATGACCAACAGTTCAAGAAAAAGGGAATTAAATGCCTTCTGAATATTCTATAATAATTTTTTTATGAAAAAAGTACGAAGCAATTATGGTTCTGAATATTGGTAAATCTTCTCCAGTGACTAAACACAACAACAACACGAATCTTCTCCACAAAATTACTATAATCCCGGACTCAGCAACCAAGAGCACACCTACTCGAACATGTAATACAAATTCGCTACGCATCAGCAAAAATGACAGATCTGTAAAAGCTAAAAAGAAATAAAACCTCATAAACATAAATAAATAAACACACACACACACACACACACACACACACACACACACACACACACACACACCAAACTGCTATACAGTTAATGGAAACATGGAAATTATTAGACAAAAACAAATTAAGAAGCAAGGCCACCGCTCCACATCCTCGACAGCCGGAAGAGAGCCATAGCGTCACCGGTTAAACCCAAACGCAATGCAGTCCGACATTTTTCCCTTCTTATGGCTCCAAACCATGTCGAAGGATGACAAATGGAGCCAAATTCTCATGTACGTGGGTTGAAAGATGACAACTATCATGACGACTACATTGTTTCACAATGGTTGATTTCAGACGACCAAAAAAAAAAAAAAAAACAAAGAAGTATCGAGGGGAATAGGGAGGTAAGGAGATGAGAGGAGAGGGGAGGGGAGGGGAGGATAGGAGAGTAGAGGGGAAGAACTAGTGGAGAGGGGAGGGAGGGAGGCCATTGACCCCAAGGGGTTCCTTAGGATTTTCTCTCTTTCCTTAGGGCTGAACCATTTGTACATAGTTAAGGTCTATAAATTGGGGTTAAATATCTTTTGAATTTGATTTTGGATTCAACTGATGTCTATTTACACATTAATTAAATCCCTCTTTGTAAACATCGGTGCTAATTAAGAGATTCAAGTAATGTTCAAGCACTACTTGAAGGGAATTAATAAGGTTTAACTGTTTAGTTCTTTTGAACCTTTTGGGTCTGTTTGGGGACCGGGATTGAATTGGATTATAAAGTAGGATTGAATTGCATTGGATTGGAGTGGATAACACCAATCAAATCCTATGTTTGGTGTCAAACTGGATTAAGTTAAACATGCCATTTGAAGTTTGAACTTTTATACAAATAAATTAAACTACAATTTTTCTACATGAAAAATAACAATTTTGTAATAAAATAAATAAAAACAGTAATTTTCCAATACCTGGAGATAAAAAGTCAAATTCTCATAAAATAATAAATCCAAAAAATAAACTATAAATAATCATAATCAATATAAATTTAAACAAATTTAATCATCTCCGCTCCGTTAATTGCTTAAATGGATATTAGAAATTTAATAGCAGTTGTAAATTTGTAAAAGACAAAATTAGGCCTTAAAGAATGTACCCAATTGCAGTCCCAAACACACACGTTACAAAAACCCAGGAAATGTAAAAGAGAAAATGAAAAAAAAATCCAATATTGTATGTCAAATATTTATAGAAAAAATGAAAAATTTCCGGTGAATTCAAACTTTATCCTAACCTATAAACTACTCAAACATTGTCAAAGAATTTAATAATCATAACTCACATACAATCTAAACAAAAACACAAGATGTTGAGAATCTCAGTGATGAAATGATCACTTATGATGAAGAAGTTCATAGGAGAAATATGATCAGTGATGAAATGGTTTGGGCAAGAGATGGGTGGGTTTTGCTGGAAATTGCTCAAGTTTGTCGGAGATGGCTGAGTTATTGTCGAGGTGATGGAGGCTCAATGTTGGGGATGAAGATTGGAGGAGACAACTGCGACCTTATCTATCGGGGTTTGGTTGCGCTCGATCGTAGCATATCCGAGTTTATACCATAGTTTTCGTTAGGGGTGAGCACGGTCTAGTTCTCACCCCAAATTGAAACTAGCACTATTTATTCGGTCTGGTTTGGTTTAGTTTTGATAAAAAATTATTCATTTTAGTGTGGTCCGACTTGCCTATAAGTTGGTTTTGGATTGAAATTTTTGTTTTTGTTTTAAAATTTTTGAATCTTAAAAATTCACAAATGACCTAATTTAATGCAAAGGGAGGTGATTGGGCATATACTAGAGTAAGAGTAATACTCTTTTTTTTTTTTTTTTTGAAGAAAGAGGTTGATTTCATTCCATTAGAAGGTGGGAATAAAAGGCATGTAAAGTGTGGCCTCGTTAAAACCTTCCCAGAGAAAATCACAAGGGAAAAACCCTGGGATCAGAAAGAGTAACGCTATTTAGACACACAAGACTGACCACATTTGCTGACAACTTTATGTGGCAGTTGATGTGGTCATGTCATGTCAATTAATGAATATTGCCATGTAGATTTTATTTTTATTTCTTTCTTTTTTTAATAAGTACTAAACACAGAAATTAAAAGTGAAATTAAAAATTAAAAAAACCCTAAGCATCCCTGGACTCTTTGTCTCCAACGCTCCCATTTTTCCTCCATCAAATCCACCCATCCTCATCCTCCATTGTTGCTGAGATTTGGAATTTTCTCAATAAAAACGAAATAAAAAAACCCTAACGTCTGTAGCCTCACATCGTTCTCTACTCTGTCTCTCTCATGCCCTCCCTTCCTCCTCCAAATATATCCATCCTCTTCCTCCATTTTTGTTGTGAGAGTTGGAGTTTTTTTTTAATAAAAAAGAAATTAGCGTCCCTGGGCTACTGCCAGTAAGAACAATTTGGGTGGGTTGAAGAATTTAGAGGTGTACTGGTCAATTAATCTCCAAAAGCCTGTTTCACAAAGGGGTTGAAGGTTGAGGTACGTACTCAATTTTTAATGTAGTTAATTCCTTTCATAGTGGAACAATAATGGAGGATGGGAATGGGTCTATTTGACGGAGGAAGGGAGTGCAGGAGAAGAAACGTAGAGATGCAAGGTTTTTAAATTTCTTTTTTATTGAGAAAACTCCAAATCTCAGTAACAATAGAGGAAAGGGATAGGTAGATTTGATGGAGGAAGAAGGGAGCAGTGGAGATAAGTCTAGGGACCTTTTTTAAATTTTTTTATTTTCACTTTTATTTTTTGTTTTTAATAATTATTAAAAAGAGGAAATAAATAAAAATAAAATCTACATGACAATATTCATTAATTGACATGGCATGACCACATCAACTGCCACATAAGGTGGTAAGCTAATGTGGTCAATCTTGTGTGTCTAAATAGCATTACTCTATATATTAAGGCGTTGTTTGGACAGTAAGATGATCATGTTGAAACAAATAGCAAGGAAACAAGAAATATGCAAATTCGTTTAAAAATACATTATAAACACCATATATCCACGGGCGGAACCAAGGCAACGGCTGCCCTTGGTTGTAGCCCACGGAAGGTTTGGAAAAAAAATAAATTATATATACATATAGCATAATATTTTAACTATAAATAAATAAATATATATACAATTTCAACACCAATAGGCATAGTACGTAAGAGGTCTTCCACATTTGTATTTGGTGTCAAAGTTTGTCCCAACATTAATTTTAAAAATTTTCTATTAATTTATCTCCAAAAGAGAAGCATTTTACTATGGAAAATGTAAGTACAAAAAAAAATTATCATTAGATTTTAAGCTAATAACTTTAGTTAGCACACCATTTGAAATTTTTTTGGTTTCGCCCTTGCATATATCGAAAACAAAAACAAGGCTCAAATACCCCTCCTCCTTTATCCCTTTATAGACACGCAACTCAAGCAATGTTTCACTCCATAACAAAAATAATCCAAAACATGTGGATTATAAGTAATCCAAGAAATGAGAAAAAATAAAAAGTACAACTAAATGAGTCAATGAAAAAGAAGCCAAGAAGGTGAAAAACAAATATGGGTTGAATAAAATTAGCTGATTGTAATCATTTAAAACAGTGGGAGAGTCATAAAATTTTCGCAGAAGGGGCACCTCGTATATTGAAATATATTTTTCCTCAAGGTCTCACAATCAAACTAATTTCTTACTTGATACAAAATTCCTAATTTTAATTTCTATACTCTCATTATTTTATACGTTTCGTTAACTATCTACTCATTATTATTGATCCTAGCATCCACTCCCTAAACCACCTCCTTAGACAAATTTGAGGGAGGAATAGGAAAAATACAACTCTAACCATGATCCCTATCCCTATCCACTTCCTAAAATAGGGAGACTTCTAGGAGCTTCTAAATCTGAGGAGAGAGAAAGGACTCCTAGTGGCTCCCTATAATTTAATGTTGTTTTATTTATGATTATTTTAAACCTTTAATTAATGCTTAGTATTATTATTTTTCAAATAGAGATGGACCAATTAAGAAAGAGTTATAGCATTTATGACTCCCTAAACTAGAGAGTATGATTGGAGTTAACATTTTATAGAGAGCTCCTACAATAGCTTTTATATGTTTTTAGCAAAATTTTAACTAAAAACTAGAGAGCATGATTGTAGATGCTCTAAGTTACCACTATAAAATGTGGAGTTGAGGTGCGACAATAAAGAGATTTGAAAAGAGTCACTACCACAAAAATCAAAATAGACAACGGGAAACCACCGTCGTCTAGAAGGTTTTCAAACCGTTGTAAAATCGATCACCATCTTTTGTACAAAAAACAACGACGGTTAATAAGCGACATCATTAAGACATTCAACGTCCAGATTTAGTACGAACCGACGTGTAATTACTATATAATTAGCCTAAAATGAAATCTTCGAAAAAATTAGACGACAGTTTTATGAAAACTGAGACGTCTAAAGATTGTTACATGTCAAGATCAAAAGAAGAACCGGCATATAGATAATTATCCATGTCCCTAAATGAAGGAAAAAAGACTTGGATAAGCTAGAAACTGTCGTGGTTAATTTATACTACGTTAAACAACCAAAGACATCGACGTCTAAAACATAAACGACGACGTGCACATAAAACAACAGACGTTTAAAGAGTATTACATGTCATTTGTCTCTCAATAACCGCCATAACATGCCATAACCACATCCTGCACCTGGTAGCACTGACGCTTATGTTATTATCCATGTCGTGGAATATGAAAATTTGACGTTTTAATCTTATTCCACGTCTGTTTTGACAGAGTTAGACGTCACTTTTTTTGAATAACAGACGTCTAAAAGATTTAAAATGACATAATATTATTCAATACTTGGTCCGTCCTAGCAAGTGCGCAAGATTGATGTAGTATAGCGTTTGACAAGTCCAAGTATCGTTCCCACGAGGATTCCAAATTAATCTAATATTCGAATACCTAAATTAAATCTAACTGATACTCAAGTAAAATTGGTAGAGATTGTTGTTGTGAAAGTTTGCAAAACGAACAAGAAATTAATCAAGGCAATTAAGAATTAAAACTTTGACTTTTAAAGATTGAAAAAGAATGATGAAGGTCTAGGGTTTCAGAATCAACCACAAGCAATCCAAGTTAGATTTCAATGCATTCAACAGATTCTTTAGATTCTTTAGATGATAATTCCCGTATCTAAGTCCTTTTCAGGCACTCAGACCATAGTTTTCCTTAAGTGTAAGATTCTTTTCTAGTTCAGACAAAGATCATATATCCAATCCTGCAATCTATCCTGGTTAAGGCATAAATTTAACAAGTTGAATTTATTACGTTCTAGAAAACAAGAGAACCAAGCAAACCATTATTCTTCATCAAGCAATAATGTAATTCACCACACTTAATCACAAGAAGCTAATTGAATTATATTGCGAGTTCTGCCTCAAATTCATCTTCCAATTTACTAGATGCAAAGCCCTAAGGTGATTAATCAAAGAATTTAAACAAATAGCAACAATTAAAATAGTGCTTAAACATTCATCTAAAAGAAACTTAGAATCCATTAAATAGCATTAAAAATCATAACTATCCATGCTTGGGCGTCATCCTCGCCCTAGAGAATAATTTAGTTACTCATGTTCAAAGAAAACATAATTGAAAAACTAGAAAACATAAAATAAAACTTATGGATTATGACGATGCTCGAGAACTTGACAATGGCAGCGGCTCTTTGACTCTTCTTTAAATTCCAGCATAAGAGAACCCTATTTTATGGTCTTCTTTAAAAAAGGAAAAAAAATCCTCTTTTGACTTGGAAAAACTATGCTTTCCTAGTTTGGCTTCAATTGTCTTTGATCAGTTGGCATCCAAAATCGTACTAAATATGGGATCATACCTAAGAAAATAATCTTACATCCTTGTAGACACTTTCCAAATGCAATTGACATAAATTGGACTCCAAAGATTGGACTTCAAAAAGATTATTTTGCAAAACCAGCAGAATACATTCTGCCCCAACTGTCTGTACTAAAACGGCCACAACTCTCTCCACACACATTTGAATCACAAACCGTAAAATTCTACAGAAAGCTAACATCCGTATCTTTCCAACGTTATAAGGCTCAACATCTGGTTCGCTCTGAGGAAGTATAGTATATTCTTTCAATTTGACTGATCAGCACAGGAAATTCTGCTCCTAGGATTGCACATTATATTTCAATTCCAAAATTGCCACTTTTGCTTGCTTTTCCATATTTATTCTTCAAACCTAGTAAAACACAAAACTAAGTAAAAATAGACTAAACTCACTCAAGAACATAGCAAGAATCTAAGAGAAAGATAATAAAAATGTACGAAATAATGGTTATATCAATTTGACGTAACAAATGGTACCCACGACAGTTTTTGTCAAAGGATGATGTTATGAATAATACTGAAGATGTGGACAGGAAAAAAACCAACGTGGATTAGATATTCAACGTCTGTGGTATTAAAATAAAGGACGTGGTTAATTTTTTCACTACGTCAAGAGATCCAACTGCTTGACGTTGTAATTGCTTACCATGTCAGTTTTGATTACACACTACTACAAAAAAGCAAAAAGACGACGGTAAATCACCGTCGTGTATTAAGATTTTCAGTGGTCGTGGAATCCCCCGTCATCTTTTCCATCATAAACCACGACGCTAAATCACCGTCGTTGTTAAAATATACAACGTCATCAACAAACACAAAACGACGTCTTTGTACTGCAAAAAGAACGAAAAAAGAAGTCGGGGATGAGAATAGACAACCAACTATCTAAAAAAACCGTCGTTAAAAACGAAAAATATGACACATATTAACAGAACAAGGCCGCAAGATAGACATACAACGACGAAACTTAAAAGAAGACGCCGTTCAATATAATTTTCACGACAACAAAAAATGACGTCTTTAAGAACATTAGAAGACGGCGTTATTGATTCCTACTACGTCGACCATATAAAAACAGCCGTCGTATAATACATTTTCCACTTCGACTTTTCTATAAAAGATGACGTGGAAATAGTTGTCAGTGTCATTATTTACGACGTATGTATTTATAGACTAGGCGTTGAAATAACAAACAACGTCGGTTAGTAATATATGAGAGTCGTATTACAAAATTTTTACGTCCTATTTTCAGAAACAAACAACGACGATAAATATTAGACGTTGTTAAATAAAACAACGTCGAAAAAAAATAAAAACAGACGTGTTTAGTCTTCATAAGTTTTAAAAAATAGTCGAGGATGAGAATAGGCGACCAACAAAAACAAATCACCGTCGTTAAAAAGGAAAAATATGACACATATTAGAAGAACAAGGCCGCAATATAGACATACAACGACGATAACTAAAACAATCCGCCGTTAAATATAATTTTCACGACAATAAAAAATATGACATCTTTAAATACATGAGAAGGCGACGTTAATGAAAAATACTACGTCTCTTATTTACAAAAGACCGTCGTGAAATAAGTTTTCCACTTCGATTTTTCTAAAAAAGATGGCGTGGATATAGTTGTCAGTGTCATTATTTACGACGTATGTATTTATGTAGTTGACGTTGAAATGCGAAACAACGTCGGTGTAATTTATATAGTCGACGTTGTATTTATATGTATTCATTACTCACGACGTACTTATTAATGTAGCCGACGTTGAACTTCTAAACAACGTCATTATTTACGACGCATTTATTAAACCACGTCGGTTCCAAATTAATGTTCAGATAATTTATCTCATTTTTAGACGTCGGTATTATGGGATTGGAGTCGTGTTATTTTGGATTACATGGCGGTTCTTAATCCTTCCCAGACGTGATATCCTGGATAATTGCTTCACAATAGCGTCGTGGTTCTTCATTGTTACGTTGCTTTAAGACGTCGGTAAATATGCTGAATAAATGGTTAAACATAGCGTCGTGTTTTATTTGAACAGACGTTTTTTATGCGGAATCTAATGATGTAATCTGGATCCAGTATTTTTTGCACTGATTGTTTTGTGGCCAAAACCTGTATAATGAAAGTGAAGAAATCACATTACAATATATTATAAAATGAATGTCATACACTGCCAATTACATAAGCATCATTCAATCCATATATCTTCACACCCATCTCGAATATTTTGACCACCTAACTCACCCACCAGTTCATCAAATGTGTCAACATTTGGCATCCCTCTAGTAAATGGCTCACACTCAATTATCACATCACCTAAGACTTCATCACCAATAACATCATTATATTCTCTATTAGGCATTGATAAAACTACCGACCAACCACGATGCATCGGGTCGTCAACAAAAAAATATTTGTTTGACTTGAGAAGCCAAAACAAATTGGTCATTCCTATGTCCAATTTTACTCAAATCTACAAGGGTAAATCCAAGTTCGTCGACTACAAGACCAGAACTATCTATCCAATCACACCTAAAGGCTGGGATTGTAAACTTTTGGTAGTCAAGGTCCCAAATTTCTTGAATGACACCATAGAAACCCATATTTGAGAGAATTGGGTTTTTATCCTTGGCACTAACAACTTGCATGGTTTGTGCAAGTAAATAAACTCCACTATTTTGAGTTGTCCGCACATCATCTTGTGCCTTGATATTGAATTTAATACCTTTAATAAGATAGCTCCTATATAATGGCACTGCCATGTTTGGACCAGCTGCTAGCCAACTTAAATTTTCTGATACGCCATGATTGTCTTCCTCAAGTTCACTTTGAAC
>NW_023010124.1:0-39043 GCF_902201215.1 Prunus dulcis
AGAAACAAAGTTCAGCCCATATGTAAGCACATGAACTAAATATTCCTTCACACTTTCCTAAAACCAAAAGCTTCAAACTCTAATCAATTCGCTGAAAAAAACTCATCTCTTAAGAAAGTAGTTGTGAATTGTATAAAATCCTTAAAACTTAGAAAACTCTCAATCATTGTCTTATAAATCTGAAAACATGTACTAAAACCTTCACCAACAAGTACCAAGATAAAATCATCAATTTTAGTTTAAAACATCTTAAAACTCAAATACTCTCCACCTAGGCGTACCCCTAATCATAATCTGTCAATTCCAATAATATTCCGTCAAAACATCGCAGAACTCAGGGGACACGTGGTGAGCCCGAGAATGCATATCTTCGCAGAACTCAGGGGACACCTAGTCAACCCGAGAACACATATCCTCACAAAATCGAGTGATCAGCTTGAAACGCATATCCATCCATTCCCCTCGCAGGACTTAGGAAGATATAATCAACCTAAATGCAAATCCTCACACCACATAGTTCAGGCGTCCTTGAGACTCGTGAGGTGTTGTCATAAATGACTAGACTATTCCGAAGGCAACTGCCAGCAGGGGTACTCCTACGGTGGGTTTGGAAACGATTTTCCGAAACTTATCATAAAATTCCTCTTTTTCTACAAATCCAATTTCATAAATCCATTTCCAAATCCTTTCTCAACTTTCCAAAAATCAGTTCTTAAATAAATAACCAAAAATCCCTTTTTTAAAACGAGATCAATCCCAACATTCCTTAATTTGAATTTGACCATGCAAAATCTCTCAAAACAATTCTCAAACTACGTTCAAATACGTACAATATACTATTGAGAAAACTAGTGTTCATAATTCATCGATTTCAAGCCATTGAGCATATATTTAAATATAGACATATAATTAGGCATTTAATTAATTTCTTATTCATTCCAAAACCCAGTTATCCAAGCCATTCCCAACTCCACACAATTAAACATAATATAACATGCTTGGAAGGTAAAAGCGATTGTATAATAATTCATAAGCATTCAATGAAACTCTCATAACATAATACCATTCTAAAACAAACCTCTAATTACAATTACAACTATTAAATAACCTCAACCGAGTTGACATAGACCACTATCTAAGTCAACTGGGCTCGTAGGTCCCACATCCTCAATTTGTTATATGATAATTCATATTGGTCCATAACAATAAGTTGAACTCATCCAAGAAGTCTCATCACAATCCAACGATCGGTTTGGCCCCGATCGTGGAATTTCACCAATTTGGTCTACGGGGCCCACAACCTCTGATTTCCGAACCAAACATTCCTATAAGTCCAACAAGGTCTAGTTAACAAGTTCTGAGAGCGTGGTCTCAATCGAACGGTCGGATCACTCTTGATCGCACAATCGTACAATGATCGGTTTACTTAACCTTAGAATAATTGATTCAGTGTATTTGGGACTCCGATTCTCGATCAACCAATTCCTACACAATCCTACAGGTACGAGGAACAAAATATTTGAAATTGGGACCGATCGAATGGTCCAAACCTATGGAAACCGGGTCACATAATAAGTGCAATATCCTTTCGACTGTGAAACTATAACCAACTCAATGGGCTGCCACACAATGGCCACGCGCCGCCACATGCCACTGGCAGAGTGGGTCTCTTGAGGGATTTTCCAATGACAGAAAATATCCAAACAACCAGCCAAAACCTATGCCAATAGATTCATACTAACTAGGAGATTGACTTTTGTTCTTGGACCACGGCCAAAAACCAGACAAAGCTAGCTGAGTCGAAACTGAAACCGTCGGCGAAAGTCGGTATATTGAACGATCGGTAAAATCTCAAAATCGATTCAAGGTAATAGCATAGACAGCTAGAGCAAGTGGAGGGGATGAAGATGTATACCTGGATCGAAGAAAACAGCAGCCAGAATCTCCGAAAATGGCTTCGAAAATCTGCCCAGTTTTCAAGTCAATATCTTCAGTGCTATGCTGGTTTTCGATTGGAGAAAATGGGTAGGTCAAGTAAAGGAGAGAGAGACTATTCTTTTGGAACAAGAATTGTCAAATTTAGTCGCCGAAGAAAGACAAAATTTTCGTCTGAAACAGCGGCATCGTTCATAGAGGGGGGAGAGAGAGAGAGAGAGAGAGAGAGAGAGAGAAGCTAGATGTGGTTCTAGTGATCATAAATTACGATTGTGCCACTGCACTTCCGTAGATCATAACTTCTTCGTTTTAACTTTGAATTGAACTTGCCACTTGTCTACGAACTCGTATCATCGAGCTCTACACAATGGTGACACTCAATTCCCCAAAATCCTTCCCGAACAAAAAGTGACTAAAGTACCCCTATGCCCAAGGGCAAAAATGTAATTTCACAATCAATAATTAATTGAACAGTCATTTTTGGGACGGGGTGTTACAGTTTTAGGAAGCCTTAATATGGTTCTAGTGATCCTTAATAATATGGCTCTGGTAAGGCCCTGTTATGGTTTTGGTAGGCCTTAAGTCATTTGTGGTGAGCCCTAATACCTTTTTGGTGATCCTTAATATCATTTTTGTGACCCTTAATACAGTTATGGCAAGTCTTAATATGGTTTTGATGAGTCGTAGTTTGGTTCTATTGAATCTTAATATGTTTCAAGTGAACAAAAATTTCTAAACTAATTATATACAACAGATGGACTAAGGGAAGTCTAATCGATCATGGTAAACAGATTCGTTCAAAGATACTATCTCATCTTCTGGAACACATCTCCCCAAGTAAGGTTTAAGTCATTGGCCATTAACCTTAAAAATATTTCCATTCTTGGGATCCTCAACTTCAACAGTCCCATATGGGAAAACTCTTTTAACAATGAAAGGCCCTATCCATTTAGTTCTTAATTTTCCAGGAAACAAATGAAGTCTAGAATTATACAAAAGAACAAGTTGAGAAGGCTCAAAATTTTTCCTCAAAATATTTTTATCATGAAAAACTTTTGCACGTTCTTTGTAAATTCGTGATATCTCATATGCATCATTCCTGACTTCCTCAAGTTCATTCAATTGGAGTTTTCTCAAGGTACCTGCATCTCCAAGACTAAAGTTAAACAATTTGATAGCCCAATATGCTTTATGTTCTAATTCAACAGGTAAATGACAAGGTTTACCATAAACTAGCCTATAGGGGGACATACCAAGAGGTGATTTGTATGCAGGACGGTATGCCCACAAAGCATCAGTTAGTCTCAATGACCAATCCTTCCGGGTTGGATTCACCGTCTTTTCCAAAATTTGCTTGATTTTCCTGTTTGCAAGTTCTGCTTGGCCATTTGTCTGTGGATGGTATGGAGTGGAAATCTTATGGGTTATCCCATATTTTTTTCATCAAAGCTTCAAATGGTCGGTTGCAAAAATGTGATCCTCCATCACTGATGATCGCTCTAGGAGTACCAAACCTGGATAATACATTTTCTTTCAAAAATTTCAAAACAGTTTTATGATCATTCTTCCGACATGGTATGGCCTCAATCCATTTTGAAACATAATCCACAGCAACAAGGATATATAAGTAACCAAAAGATGGAGGAAAAGGACCCATAAAATCAATGCCCCAACAGTCAAAAATTTCAATAATTAAAATTGGGTTAAGAGGCATCATATTACGTCGAGTAATTTTGCCCAACTTTTGACAACTTGGACAAGTCTTGCAAAATTCATACACATCTTTGAAAAGTCTAGGCCAATAAAAACCACATTGAAGAATTTTGGCCAAAGTCTTTTTGGAAGAAAAGTGACATCCACAAGCCTCAGAATGACAAAAAGATATGACACTAAATATTTCATCATCAGGAACACATCTACGGATTACCTGGTCGGGACAATATTTGAAGAGATATAGGCCATCCCAAAAGAATTTTCTTACCTCAACCATAAATTTCTTTTTCTCTTGTGAGGTCCAATGAGGTGGGATAAGACCTGTAGCAAGAAAATTCACAATGTTAGCAAACCATGGTAACTTAGAAACACCAAAAAATTGTTCATCAGGAAATGAATCTTTTATAGGCAAATATTCAGAAGGCTCCTCAAAAGATATCCTAGAAAGATGGTTTGCAACAACATTCTCCACTCATTTCTTGTCCTTGATTGTAAGATCAAATTCTTGGAGAAGCAAAATCCATCTAATCAATCGTGATTTGGCTCCCTTCTTTGTCAATAAATACTTCAAGGCCGAATGATCTATAAAAACAACAATTTGTGAGCCCAAAATGTATGACCTAAACTTTTCCAGTGCAAAAACTACAGCAAGCAATTCTTTTTCAGTTGTAGTGTAATTTTTCTGTGCACTATTCAAAGTTCTGCTTGCGTAGGAGATAACAACAGGCTTCTTGTCTTTTCTTTGGCCTATCACTGCCCCAATAGCACCATCACTAGCATCACACATTATTTCAAATGGCATAGACCAATCTGGGGCTGCATTACAGGAGTTGATGTTAGCATTTTAATCAATTTCTCAAATGCTTCTTGACATGCATAATTCCAATCAAATTTAGCATCTTTTTCCAAGAGATTATTCAATGGCCTTGCAATTGCACTAAAATTTTGTATGAATCTCCGGTAGAAACCTGCATGTCCTAAAAAAGATCTAATTTCTTTAACAGTTTTAGGAATAGGCAAATTAGCAATTAAATCAATTTTTGACTTATCCACTTCAATTCCTTTGTGAGAAACAATGTGTCCAAGTACTATGCCAGATGTGACCATGAATTGGCATTTCTCCCAGTTAAGCACCAAAATTTTCTCTTTACACCTGATAAAAACATTCTCCAAGTTAGATAAACAATCAGAAAATGAATCACCAAACACAGTAATATCATCCATGAAAACTTCTAAATATTTTTCTACCATGTCACTAAATATGCTTATCATGCAACGTTGGAATGTGGCTGGTGCATTGCAAAGACCAAAAGGCATTTTTCTAAAAGCGAAAGTTCCAAATGGGCAAGTAAAAGTTGTTTTTTTCTTGATCTTCTAATGAAATCTCAATTTGATAATATCCTGAATAACCATCTAAAAAACAATAATACATATGCCCTGCAACTCTTTCCAAAATTTGGTCAAGAAATGGTAAAGGAAAATGATCCTTTCTTGTGACTGAGTTCAATTTACGATAATCAATACACATTCTCCATCCAGTAGTGACCCTAGTTGGTACAATTTCTCCATTATCATTTTCAACTCCTATGACTCCTGATTTTTTAGGAACAACCTGTGTAGGACTCACCCATTTTCTATGAGAAATTGGATATATGATACCTGCATCCCAAAGTTTAAGTACTTCTTTTTGCACAACTTCTTTCATTGTTGGGTTAAGTCTACGTTGAGCCTGCCTAACTGGTTTAGCATCTTCTTCAAGAAAAATTTGGTGTGTGCAAACCAAAGAACTAATACCTTTAATATCAGATAAAGTCCATCCAATAGCAGTCCTATGATCTTTCAAAACTTTAAGTAACATACCTTCATGCAAAAGCTCTATTTTAGAAGATATTACCACATGATAGGTCTCATCTTCTCCCAGAAAAGCATATTTAAGTCCAGCAGGAAGAGGCTTCAATTCACACTTTGGGGCTTTTTCTCTTGATGATTTTGTCTCATCACTCACAGTTGGCAGCTCCTCATATTTTGGTATCCAACCATTATGTTCTTGTACCTATGCAAAATCCAACAAAGAACAAAGATATTGTATTTCAAAATCTTGTGCAAAATTACAATCCCTATTTACTAAACAAAATTGCAATGGATCAGAAGAATTAAAGCAATTTTGAACAATTGTCTCGATCATGTAAACTTCTTTGTCGACATCTTCATTGTTTGCGGGTTGCTTGCATATGTTGAATATGTTGAGCTCCAATGTCATGTTCCCAAATGATAGTTGCATAAGTCCATTCCTGCAATTTATATGAGCATTAGATGTAGCAAGAAATGGTCTTCCAAGAATAACAGGAATTTGAGAATTAGAATGCACAACTGGTTCAGTATCCAAAACTATAAAATCAACTGGAAAATAAAATTTGTCTACTTGAACCAGCACATCTTCCACCATACCTCTTGGGATTTTGACTAAACGGTCAGCCAATTGCAATGTTATTGAGGTGGGTTTTAATTCACCAAGACCCAATTGCTTATAAACCGAGTAAGGCAACAAATTAACACTAGCACCCAAATCCAATAAAGCTTGTTCAATGCTAAAATTCCCAATAATACAAGAAATTGTGGGACAACCTGGATCTTTGTACTTGGGTGGAGTATTAGTTTGAAGAATTGCACTTACATTTTCAATTAAAAATGCGGTCTTATCAACATTGTGCTTTCTTTTGATAGTGCATTAATCCTTCAAAAATTTTGAATATGAAGGAATTTGTTTTATAGCATCCAAAAGAGGTATATTGATTTTCACTTGTTTAAAAACCTCCAAAATTTCAGGATTTTGATTTTTCTTTACAGCCTTAAGTGCTTGTGGGAATGGAGCTGGAAAAGGGCACTTAACAATTTCAGAATCATTATTTTCTTTTTCATTATTTTTGGATTTTTCTGAATTCTTTTTATTTTCAACTGTTACTAAATCATCTTTCCCAATTATTTTTCCACTGCGAAAGAGTAGTGACAGCCTTCACATATTCATGCTTATTTTCATTCAAAGAAGAAGAAGGGGTAGTTACCTCTAACTGTGCATGTGGATTAGGTTGGACTTGAGAAGAAAATTTGCCCTTTTCTTGAATTGACAGTGAAGAAGTGAGTTTGGAAAGAGTGCTCTTAATCTCACCAATGTCTTGTGCATGAATTGCTTCATAAGAACTTCCAAATTTGATGATGATGATTGTCCTTCCACCTGTGGAGAAAAATAAAAAGAAATAGATTTTTGTTGAGGCACATTATTATTAGTATTATTTCTCCATTTGAAATTTGTGTGGTTTCTCCATCTTGAATTATAAGTTTCAGAAAAAGTGGATGGTTTTTTAAATTGATTCACAAAGTTTGCTTGATCATGCAACATTTCTCTGAAAGCTGGAAGTGTTGGACACTCTTTTGTTACATGTCCCATAACCCAGCAAGCTTCACAAATCTCAAAAATTTCTTGACTTGCAATTGAATTAACTTTTTTAGGCAATTTTGATTTTAGCGTTTCAACTTCCCTAGCCATTGCTGCCAATTGAGCCTTGAGACTATCTTCCTCCTTAAGGTGATAAGCACCGCCGCTAGAAGGATTAATAGAAGCTTTTACCTTTTGGGAATTAGTGTAAGAACCCAAAACAAAATATCTAAAAAGAAAGAAAATATCTAAAAAGTAAGGAAAATATCTTCTAGCGAAAAGACTATTTTGCCCTCGCATTATTTAATAGGGGGAAAAATTGACTTTTTGATCGAGAAAGAATTTAGGAATTCCACTTGCGCCGTTGCGTAGAGCACGGCGAAACGAGTTCGTAGACACGGAGTAGACCTGAATCGGAGCTGTAACGAAGAACATATGGTCTAAAAACTGCGAAGGGTAAAACGGTAATTTGGTCAAAAAGTCATATTTTTATCTCTCTCTCTCTCTCCTCTCCCCCGTTAGCTCTCTCTCTCCTCCCGATTTTTGCCCAGCAGCCGACCTTCGCTCGCTTTCGACGTCGCCACGGCCACCACACTTGGAACCGATCTCCGCCGTGGGTACCGTTGGAACCGTGACACAACCGCCGTTCTTTTCCGACCAACACCAGCCGCGGGGGTGCCGGAATCTGCCATTGTTGCCGACTTTCGTGTTCGAACTTCCAATTCGAATTTCTCCTTCGTTTCTCCACCAAATCGATCGAGTAAGGTATGGTTTCTCAGCTATTTTTCGTGTTCTAGCTATGGATGTATGGGCTTCGATCGATTTTAGCTCTAAAGCGATCAATTTTCGATTTGAAATCTGGCCAAAACTTTGGCCGCCTAAAACTACTGTTTGCGTTCACTTTTTGGGGTATGTCCAAGAACAAAAGTGACTCCAAATAGGGTGTTTTACCTAGGGTAGGAGTTTGGAGTCTTGGTTCCGAGATTTTTCGGCCACCCGAAATCGCTTAAGACACCCAAATCTGACCTCGCATGCTGGGACGCGTGGGTGAAGGTGGTGAAGTAATTCTGTACAGTTTTGAGATCCTAGTGTCGTCACGAGCGCGTAAGATTTCGCGGATCTCGATTCGGAGTCAGTTTGAGCCCCGAACGGATTTTCCATATCGCATGATCCACGGGTGCAGTGTCATTAAATCGTCGGATCGCGCTGAATTTTGGATATGTCGGTCTACACGATGTCAGGATCGTGTAGGATTCGACGGATTGCGAATCGGAGTCCCGGATACACCGGAATCGCGAACCCTGGGGCTAGGGTTTGGATTTTAAGCGATAACGCGATTTTGGCTAATCCGACCGTCCGTTTCGGGCCAAATTCGCGGAACATGGTTCCTTCTCTATGAGGAACTTTTAGAGAAGCCCAGATTTTCCATCGGAGGCCGTGGACGCGCGGGGTCCCGGGTCGGCCGATCGGACAGCTTATCGCCTATTTAAGCGTCGGGGTTCTTAAAACTGATCTAAGAGTCTAAAAAGTTAATGTGGGCTCAGGAGTAACTTGGATGTGAATGCACGTATTTCTAGGAGCTGGGGGCAGGGTGTTTAATTTAATTCTTTATTTCAGCAGTTTATTGATTTATTATTTATGGATAATCAGGCACCAGAGGTCCGGTCGACCCGCAGCCAAGACCTTCGAAGGGTCAAAGTAGCTCTGACCATCTGTGAGCGGGCTTTCTTTCATGAATTATTTTATATAAATGAGTTGTATTGAGGTTTTCCATAAATAACATTTTATAAGTGATTTTATATTGATTTTATATAAGAGAGTTTTTATAAATGAGTTTATTTGACTAAATTCCTTATTTGATCTTGAGTAAGCTTTATTGTGTTTCCGAGCATCATTAATACAGAAATAGTTCTATAAGTTGTGTGCTGCTTACTTTTACATGCTTCAGAGTTATAGAAAACAGATTTTGAGGCTTATGACAGAAGAAATAGCAGCACAACTTGAGATTTCAATTATTATTCAGATTTTTCTAAAGGAATTTATTTTAAAAACCACCTCGTACCCATTTATTTTTGGTGATTACCCAGAGTTGGACCGATGTCTACGGACATCCAGTCCGATTTCAGTTTATGTCAGTGCACTTGACTTTGCCTCATGAGTTGCGGGGACGCTCGGACCGTGAGTGCCAGGATTTGCGGCTCGGCAGACTTGGTGTCCCCGAGACCTGCCAGGATTGCGGATCAGGCTGACTACGGTCCCCTGCATCCTGCCAGAGCGACTCGAGTTGACTTGGTGTCATCGAGAAATCTGCCGGCGGGACAGGCTGATCATAGTCCCCTGATTTCGCCAGTTTGCGGCTCGGGTAGCCTGTGTGACGCCCGAGACCTGCCAGGGAATTGACGGATAAGACAGGGGTACAATTAGGTGGTATTTTCAAAAGGATTTTCAGCTTTTTTATTCAGTTATGATTTTCAGCTATTTCAAACCAGTTTCTTTGCTATTTGCGCATTTTATATCTTTATATAATTGTTCAGTTTTACGAAACTATTCTCTGATTTTTCAGGCATTGATACATTTATATAGTTTTGTTCAGCTATACAAGGTTTGAGTACAGTGCTTTTACACAAGTTAGATTTCATTGTTTTATACAAGCTTTGATTTCAGTGCTTTTGAATAAAATTTATCGAGCTTGAATATGATTTACATAGAATGCTTGAGTTTAGTATGCTTTAAATGGAGAGTACGTATTTAGTTGATTTAACAATTTTTATAGTGGGGGTTATTATGATTGTTAAACTGTTTTCAAGAATTCTTATGTTTGGTCCACTCACATTTTCAAACTGTTTTTCGCCCCCAGGCCATAGAAGTACGCGGGATCCACCACCGGGTCATTCAAAGCTTCCGCGCCATCAAGTAAGGTAGAGTTTTATAGAAAATCCTTGAAACCTTGAAAACTTTAGAGTATGCTCTGATATCTAGAATGAGTGGAAAAATGGAGCTGAGATCTGTTACTTGAGATATTCTGGCTGTTGGGATGGTTTTACTGATTGTTTAGCAGGTGGAAAATTTTGGGATTGGTCAAAATACAGGGGAGACTCTGCCGAAATTTCCGCAGAAGTCTAAGGGCATTTTAAAGAGAATTTGAAACAAGAAGGGCAAAAAGATCTTTTGTGGCCGACATTCGCCAGGTGTCGGACACGCACAGGACTTGGCTCGAATTCCAAAGCGAAAATTGGGTCGGGTCCTGTCAATTTGGTATCAGAGCATAGGTTTACTTCCTGTAGACGTCGCACTCTGTGCATACCCGTTTTTTTCAAGTTGGGCCCAAATGGTGGTGGTATCCGTAGGGAAATTAAACAGATATCCCAACGTAAGGGGATGAAATTTCCAAGTCAGACAGGAACTGCACCGGTATCTGAACCGACAGAGTAATCTCTTGTAAGAGGCTCGTCAGGAGCCGTACTTACTGTACCTAGTAGGCAAGGAGATCCTCACACTTAGTAGACCTTGGAGATATTAGCTCAGGCTTTAGTCAGCCAGAGATCCATCCGCGAGATAGGTGGATCAAGAAAACAGGAGTAAGAGCCATAAATTGGGATAACAGTGGTATCTAGTAGTAAAAGAGGATTGAGTTGAAGAAATATAGCAGGTCATAGAGATCCTAGTTGTTCCACAGAAGAATAAAGTTTTGGCAGGATTTGGTTAAGAAGTGATGTTAAAATCCTTTGACTCGTACGGAGTAAGCATTTTGGGAGCAGAATATGATAGTCAGTCCTATCTATAAGTCTACAGAAGGTGTGGATGCAGCCGTTTTTGTAGCAGAATAAAGGATAATGGTTGAACCCGAATACGAGAAAAAGGTTTCACGTACTGTTTCTACTAATAGAGATTGGGAAGTAAGAGGTAGTACCGGGTTGCGATAAGGTTAAAACCCTCCATTCCAGGTAATGTGATCAGTTAGTAGTTAGTCAATTTTGATGTCGGGGTGACGTCTGCCCCAATCAGATAATAGGCAGACCATGGGGTGCGCTTTGTGCACAGTGATTGGAGATAGGTAATATTAATCAGGAGAAGTTGCTCTAATGTGCCAGATGTGGTAGGTACCGTTCGGGCCCTACCAGTGGAATACAGTTGGAGGATAATGTTTGTAAAAAGGGTTGTTTAGTGGTAGGTCCAGATCAGTGTGGCTAGTTGAGGAAGCAGTCAGCTGAGGGGAGGTAGTGACAGTTGTCAGACTTCCTTGGATTACAAATGAAAATTTCTATTGGTATCTATAACTGAGATATTTCCAATTGCTACCCTATACGAGACATAGAATGGACCATCCAAGAATGAAGATGTAATATTAGGCAAGGTTTATTGAAATCTGAAAGTACGGTAGGAAAGAAAGAACCTTATTAAATTATGCAAATACTAGAAGAAGGATCTTCAGTTGAGTATTCTTCGATATTTGTCGTCTGAGGAAGGTGAAATGAGATTTAAAGAAGCCAGGGAATCAAATCCTAGCTGTACCGGACCCAATAAGATTATAGAATGTGTAGAAAGCAAGCAGTTTAGAGTTTGGAAGGGAAAGTAATGAGATTTCAGTGATTTATGCAGTGTAGTAACCTGAGTTGCAGATATAGGAGCAATCTTTCCCCCTCTTCGAATGACAGGAATGTAAATTTCGAGGACGAAATTTTTATCAGGGGGTAAATTGTAAGAACCCAAAACAAAATATCTAAAAAGAAAGAAAATATCTAAAAAGTAAGGAAAATATCTTCTAGCGAAAAGACTATTTTGCCCTCGCATTATTTAATAGGGGGAAAATTGACTTTTTGATCGAGAAAGAATTCGGGAATTCCGCTTGCGCCGTTGCATAGAGCACGGCGAAACGAGTTTGTAGACACAGAGTAGACCCGAATCGGAGCTGTAACGAAGAAGATATGGTCTAAAAACGCGAAGGGTAAAACGGTAATTTGGTCAAAAAATCAGATTTTTATATCTCTCTCTCCTCTCCCCCGTCAGCTCTCTCTCTCCTCCCGATTTTTGCCCAGCAGCCGACCTTCGCTCGCTTTCGACGTCGCCACGGCCACCACACTTGGAACCGATCACCGCCGCGGGTACCGTTGGAACCGTGACACAACCGCCGTTCTTTTCCGACCTACACCAGCCGCGGGGGTGCCGGAATCTGGCCGGAATCTGCATTGTTGCCGACATTCGTGTTCGAACTTCCAGTTCGAATTTCTCCTTCGTTTCTCCACCAAATCGATCGAGTAAGGTATGATTTCTCAGCTATTTTTTGTGTTCTAGCTGATGGATGTATGGGCTTCGACCGACTTTAGCTCTAAAGCGATCAATTTTCGATTTGAAATCTGGCCGAAACTTCGGCTGCCTAAAACTACTGTTTTCGGTCACTTTTTGGGGTATGTCCAAGAACAAAAGTGACTCCAAATAGAGTTTTTTACCTAGGGTAGGAGTTTGGGGTCTTGGTTCCGAGATTTTTCGGCCACCCGAAATCGCTTAAGGCACCCAAATCTGACCTCGCGCGCTGGGACGTGTGGGTGAGGGTGGTGAAGTAATTCTGTACAGTTTTGAGATCCTCGTGTTGTCACGAGCGCGTAGGATTTCGCGGATCTCGATTCGGAGTCCGTTTGAGACCCGAACGAATTTTCCATATCGCGCGATCCGTGGGTGCAGTGTCGTTAAATCGTCGGATCGCGCTGAATTTTGGATATGTCGGTCTACACGATGTCAGGATCGTGTAGGATTCCACGGATTGCGAATCAGAGTCCCGGATACTCCGGAATAGCGAACCCTGGGGCTAGGGTTTGGATTTTAAGCGATAACGCGATTTTGGGTAATCCGACCGTCCGTTTCGGGCCAAATTCGCGGAACATGGTTCCTTCTCTATGAGGAACCTTTAGAGAAGCCCAGATTGGCCATCGGAGGCCGTGGACCCGCGGGGTCCCGGGTCGGCCGATCGGACAGCTTATCGCCTGGGGTTCTTAAAACTGATCTAAGAGTCTAAAAAGTTAATGTGGGCTCAGGAGTAAATTGGATGTGAATGCACATATTTCTAGGAGCCGGGGGTAGGGTGTTTAATTTAATTCTTTATTTCAGCAGTTTATTGACCTTCGAAGGGTCAAAGTAGCTCGGACCATCTGTGAGTGGACTTTCTTTCATGAATTATTTTATATAAATGAGTTATATAGAGGTTTTCCATAAATAAGATTTTATAAGTGATTTTATATTGATTTTATATAAGAGAGTTTTTATAAATGAGTTTATTTGACTAAATTCCTTATTTGATCTTGAGTAAGCTTTATTGTGTTTCCGAGCATGATTAATACAGAAATAGTTCCATAAGTTGTGTGCTGCTTACTTTTACATGCTTAAGAGTTATAGAAAACAGATTTTGAGGCTTATGACAGAAGAAATAGAAGCACAACTTGAGATTTCAATTATTATTCAGATTTTTCTAAAGGAATTTATTTTAAAAACCACCTCGTACCCATTTATTTTTGGTGATTACCCAGAGTTGGACCGATGTCTACGGACATCCAGTCCGATTTCAGTTTATGTCAGTGCACTTGACTTGCCTCACGAGTTTCGGGGACTCTCGGACCGTGAGTGCCAGGATTTGCGGCTCGGCTGACTTGGTGTCCCGAGACCTGCCAGGATTGCGGCTCGGCTGACTTGGTGTCCCGAGACCTGCCAGGATTGCGGCTCGGCTGACTCTGTGTCCCCGAGACCTGCCAGGATTGCGGATCAGGCTGACTACGGTCTCCTGCATCCTGCCAGTGGGACAGATTGATCATAGTCCCCTGATTTCGCCAGTTTGCGGCTCGGGTAGCCTGTGTGACGCCCGAGACCTGCCAGGGAATTGACGGATAAGACAGGGGTACAATTAGGTGGTATTTTCAAAAGGATTTTCAGCTCTTTTATTCAGTTATGATTTTCAACTATTTCAAACCAGTTTCTTTGATATTTGCGCATTTTATATCTTTATATGATTGTTCAGTTTTACGAAACTATTCTCTGATTTTTCAGGCATTGATACATTTATATAATTTTGTTCAGCTATACAAGGTTTGAGTACAGTGCTTTTACACAAGTTAGATTTCAGTGTTTTATACAAGCTTTGATTTCAGTGCTTTTGAATAAAATTGATCGAGCTTGAATATGATTTACATAGAATGCTTGAGTTTAGTATGCTTTAAATGGAGAGTACGTATTTAGTTGATTTAACAATTTTTATAGTGGGGGTTATTATGATTGTTAAACTGTTTTCAAGAATTCTTATGTTTGGTCCACTCACATTTTCAAACTGTTTTTCACCCCCAGGCCATAGAAGTACTCGGGATCCACCACCGGGTCATTCAAAGCTTCCGCGCCATCAAGTAAGGTAGAGTTTTATAGAAAATCCTTGAAACCTTGAAAACTTTAGAGTATGCTCTGATATCTAGAATGAGTGGAAAAATGGAGCTGAGATCTGTTACTTGAGATATTCTGGCTGTTGGGATGGTTTTACTAATTGTTTAGCAGGTGGAAAATTTTGGGATTGGTCAAAATACAGGGGAGACTCTGCCGAAATTTCGGCAGAAGTCTAAGGGCATTTTAAAGAGAATTTGAAACAAGAAGGGTGAAAAGGTCTTTTGTGGCCGACATTCGCCAGGTGTCGGACACGCACAGGACTTGGCTCGAATTCCAATGCGAAAATTGGGTCGGGTCCTGTCAATTAGGCTCAAATGTGTTGGGAGTGCTCCAAATATGAGATTTCTCTGCAATTTCATCAAGAAAATCAAAAGCAACTTCAGGATCTTTACACATAAAATTTCCATTACACATTGTCTCAACAAATTGTCGATCTTTAGGTGTTAAGCCATCAAAAAAAATGACTTACCATCCTCCATCTTTCAAAACCATGGTGAGGACATAACATTAACAAATCTTTAAATCTTTCCCAATCTTTAAATCTTTTTGAGAAAATGTGGTCATCTGTCTTTTCAAAGAATTTGTCTTCTGAATTGGGAAAAATTTCTTGAAAAAATCAGTTTGCATTTCAAGCCATGTTCCAATTGTTCTTGGCCTTAGAGAATAAAGCCAAGTTTTCGCTTTATCTTTTAGTGAAAATGGAAAAAGTTTTAGCAAAACTATATCAAGCCTACACCCTTCTGTTGGAAAAGTTCCACAAACTTCCTAAACTCATGCACATGTGAATGTGGATTTTCATATCCCATTCCATGAAAAGTTGGTAAAAGTTGTATCATGCCCGATTTAAAATCAAAAGTTTGACCATTTAACGGAAAAATGATGTAAGATGGCACACTTGTACGAGCAGGATGCAAATAATCATGTAATGTCCTAACAAGTGGATTCTCATCATTATGAACACTACGATTCTCATCATTATGAACACTATGATTATCTTCATCATTTTGGGGACCTTCCAATGCATTATTATTATTATTATTCTCAGCCATTTGTGATGAAATTATGTCAAATATAGGTTTCTTTGCAAATCCACCAAACGGATCACGATATCTCATAAACAAAATAAAGAAGCAACAAATAAATAAATAAAAACTAAACTAAATTTTTTTTAAAATTTTTTATGTAACAAAAATAAGACAAAAGCAAACAAAAATAAAAACAGAAATGAAAAATTGAGTTTGATAAGCCTTACCGAATTAGCTTTGGAAACTAAAACCTAAAACCGCAAACCTTAACAATGAATTTCCCTGTGCTACTTTTCGCTTCACCGCTCCCCGGCAATGGTGTCAAAAACTTGTTGCTTCTACCCAATTGCAAGCAGTCACACGTAGTAATAATCTTGGAAGTCCAAGTATCGTATCATCAAGGAGCATGTAGGCAAATATCTACACACAAAGAAATAAGCAAATGTAGCACAATAAAAGTGACAAGCAAAATGAAAAAGTAATTTGATTTGATTGTTATGGAAATTGAGTTTAAAAATGAAATATCAATAATGGAAATGCTAAGGCATCAAGCTTCAATTCTTTCAACAAAATATGTTTCATGCTCTTTAATCCAAATTATAACTAGATTAAAATCATCATTGAGAAACTTTAATCTGAAGATAAAAAAAATTAAAACCAATTTGATTTGTCAATGTTATCTTTTATTATTGATTGTTCAGAAAATGGAATTGCTTAATATCTACTCTTTTAATTTAAAAGCATGCTAAGTCAGGTCTTAACAATGAGAAAAATATAATTGAACTCATGAAAAGATAATCGCACTTAACATCAATCAAAATAAAAGGATATCAAAATATTGAACAGCCATAAATAAAAGAATTTAGCAATCCATACCATATATTGGATTAAAGAACAATTCACAAACTTACTCAAAGAACATTCCCTTTAGCCTTAGCTAGAGTTCTAGCAACTCATTACAAAGGAAAACATAAACTAAATTTTGAATGAAATGGATAAAAAGATCTCTCGTAGGGGTGCCCTTGCCAAATAGGTTGATGGGTGATTTATAGTAGTCAATGAGGTGAGTGGGAAGTTAATACATTCGTGGTGGGTAATGAAGGGTTTAAGTGAGGGATTAATTGGATTAAACATGTGTTGATGGTGGAGAGTTAGTGGAAAAGAAATAACGGTGAGGTAAGTGGGCGTTAAATGGCTATAAATGACATGAAATAGGCTCTTTAGCTTCAACGGTTTTGTCTTCTCTTCTCCCTCTTTACTTCTCTTTATAATCACAATAATCCCACAATCAATTCTTTAATAAAATCCACCAACAATTCTCTTCACACCTAGCTTGAACTTGGACAAATATATGTCTTCCATCTTTTGGCTTTCCAACTTCCTACAGAAGATAAATTCACCTAATAAGTTCACCAAATTAATATAGAAAATTCATAAATCCAGTTGGTGAGAATAAAATGCAACAACAAGTGAAATTATATTTATTAAGCCAAAATTAAATCATAAAGTCTCCAAAATAAAATTAACTGGTAAGTTATAGTGTAAAACACCTATATATCTGAGAACGCAACATCTTCACCGTAATTTGTTGAGTCTATAGCCTTATTTTCGAAAAACACCATATCTTATCGGTAAGTTATAGTGTAAATTGCCTATATATATCTTAGAACACAACATCTTACCTGTAATTTATTGAGTGAATTCCCTATTTTTCTAAAAACACCATATCTTACAAGTAAGTTATAGTGTAAAATGCCTATATAACTGAGAACGCAATATCTTACTCGTAATTTATTGAGTCAAAAGCCTGTTTTTCTTAAAACACCATATCTTACTGGTAAGTTATAGTGTCAAACGCCTATATATCTGAGAACACAACATCTTACCCGTAATTTATTGAGTAAATATCCTATTTTTCAAAAAACACCATATCTTACCAGCAAGTTATAGTGTAACATGCCTATATATCTGAGAACGCAACATCTTACCAATAATTTAATGAGTGAAAAGCCTATTTTTATAAAACACCACATCTTACCGGTATGTTATAGTGTAGAGTACTTATATATCTGATAACACAACATCTTACCCATAATTTATTGACTGAATAGCCTATTTTTATAAAAACACAATATCTTACCGGTAAGTTATAGTGTAAAACGCCTATATAACTGAGAACGCAATATATTACTCGTAATTTATTGAGTGAGAAGTCTATTTTTCTAAAAACAACATATTTTACCAGTAAGTTATAGTGTAAAATGCATATATGTCTGAGAACGCAACATCTTACTCGTAATTTATTGAGTGAATAGCCTATTTTTCTCAAAACGCCATATCTTATCGATAAGTTATAGTGTAAAGTGTCTATATATCTGAGAACGCAACATCTTACCCGTAACTTACTAAGTAAATAACCTATTTTTCTAAAAACACCATATCTTACCAATAAGTTATAGTGTAAAATGCATATACATCTGAGAATGCAACATCTTACCTGTAATTTATGGAGTGAATTGCATATATTTCTGAAAATACCATATCTTACCAAAAAGTTAGTGTAAAATACCTATATATCCGAGAACGCAACATCTTACCCGTAATTTATTGTGTGAATTTCCTATTTTTACGAAAACCCCATATCTTACTCGGTAAGTTTTAGTTTAAAGTGCCTATCTATCTAAGAACGCAACATCTTAACATAAAATTTATTGAGTAAATAGTTTATTTTTAAAAAAACACCATATCTTACTGGTAAGTTACTGTGTAAAGTGTCGATATATCTAAGAACTCAACATCATAACGTAATTTATTGAGTAAATAGCCTATTTTTCTAAAAATACCATACCTAACTGGAAAGTTATTGTGTAAAATACCAATATATATTTGAACACAACATCTTACCAGTAATTTATTGAGTAAATAGCTTATTTTTCTAAAAACACAATATCTTAATGGTAAGTTATAGTGTAAAGCGCCTCTATATCTGAGAACGCAACATCTTACCTGTAATTTATTGAGTAAATAGCTTATTTTTCTAAAAAGACCATATCTTACCGGTAAGTTATAGTGTAAAACGCATATATAATTGCGAACTCAATATTTTACTCGTAATTCATTGAGTGAGTAGTCTATTTTTCTAAAAACACCGTATCTTACCAGTAAGTTATAGTGTAAAGTGCCTATATATCTGAGAACACAACATCTGACCCGTAATATACTAAGTAAATAGCCTATTTTTCTAAAAACATCATATCTTACCAATAAGCTATAGTGTAAAATGCCTATACATCTGAGAACGAAACATGTTACCCGTAATTTATAGTATAAAATGCCTATATATCCGAGAGTGCAACATCTTACCCGTAATTTATTTTGTGAATTTCCTATTCTTATGAAAACCCCATATCTTACTCGGTAAGATATAGTGTAAAGTGTCTATATATCTGAGAACGCAACATCTTACCCATAATTTATTGAGTAAATAGCTTATTTAAAAAAAAAAATTCATATCTTAACGGTAAGTTACAATGTAAAGTGTCTATATATCTGAGAACGCAAAATCTTAACCGTAACTTATTGAGTAAATAGCCTATTTTTTAAAAAACACCATATCTTACTGGTAAGTTATTGTGTAAAATGCCTATATATATGAGAACACAACATCTTACCTGCAATTTATTGAGTAAATAGCTTATTTTTCTAAAAACACTATATCTTAATGGTAAGTTATAGTGTAAAACGCCTCTATATTTGAGAACGCGACATCTTACCCATAATTTATTGAGTGAATATCCTATTTTTCTAAAAACACAATCTCTTCTTGGCGTGGCATGTGTTCAAGCGTATATGACAAACTCTTCCGTACCTAAGTTGGGTTTCTTCCCAAGTTAGGTGTCATATTGGGTTAGAAATATATTTGGGCCCAACCTTTGATGTGTTGGTCCTCAATGTTAGCCAGACGTGCTAGTAGATGGTGGGGATCCAATCTTGGAGTTGCAAATGCAATAAGCTTGTTTGGTTTTTGTAAGGATGGATTGAGTTTTGATTCACCATTGTGTTTGAGTTTACAGCACTATCCCCAAAACACTTGAAATTAGCGGACAAAACCTCTGTGGAGGTGATGACGTGTGGCATGATTGCTAGGTACTAGAAGAATGCTTCAAATAAGACATGTGCTGGAAGGATGTTTGAAATAGGGCATGTGCGGGAAGGATGTTTGAAATAGGGCATGTGCGGGAAGGACGTTTGAAATAGGGCATGTGCTGGAAGAACATAGCATGAAATTGGACCTTCCAGCAACAAGTAAGGATGTTTCTTGCTCTAGATCGGTATGCCAGAGGAGAAAAAGGAAAGAGATGGAAGAATATAGCCAGAAATTTGAGGGTTCCAGTAGTGAGAGAGGATGCTTGCTCTCCCTAGATCTCCAACAAATGCCCCCCGGATGTGACAATCTGCTGGGTAGGAAATGCCCCTTTTTATAGGCACTGGAAGCCCCAATTTTATCAAGTCTTCTTCTCAATTTTTCGTCACTTTCTTCCATTCAATCCCTTTTGGTGAAATCTCCCCAACCCTAGCACATAAAAGAAAAGCTTTTTGGGGTTCCAAGACTTTCCTGCAGCTGGACTCCTCTATCTGGGTAAGGAGCCTCTTGCTTTTCCTAATTCTTTTCCCACTAGAGCTTGCAGAGGAAAGAATGGGTAAGGGAGCTGGTCAAAAGTTGATTTACTTCCAGCAGCCTATGCATATGGGTTTACCTTGATCTTAACAAGGTGCTGGGAGCAGCTTGTGTTCAAGTGGGTTTGCCTTGGTTTTGACAAGATGTTGGATATTTTGACTAATGTGTGATATTTCCAAGTGTTGTGGGCTATGGCTATTGGATGTTTTTCTAAGATGTTTGGGCTTTTGGGTCTTCTCTCATGCTTACCCATATGTTCGGGCTCAAGGAATGCGCTTGAGTTTTGGTGCTCCCAAGTAGCCCAAAACTTCCACTACTTGGACCATTAATGGGCCTCATGAATACTCGTAACCATCCACACCACAACCCGCTCAACAAGCCCAAGGCATTGGCGTGGCTTGGGCCCACTTAAGCTTGTAGCGTGTTGTGTTGCTTATTTACTTGGCATGGTACATGTGCAAGCGCATATGACGAACTCTTGCGTACCCAAGTTGGGTTTCTTCCCAAGTTAGGTGTCGTAATGGGCTAGAAATATGTTTGGGCCCATCCTTGGAATTTTTGGACCTCAACAATGGTCATGATATGTCACATCCCGGGATCAACTCCGCCATAGCACGATATTGTCCGCTTTGGGCCCCCCTCTCTATCCTCACGGTTTTGTTTCTGGGAGCTCAAGAGCAACTTCCCAGTGGCCCACCCATCCTGCAATTGCTCTAGCCTCCAACTCGCTTAACTTCAGAGTTCCTACGACTCCGAAGCCAGTGAGCTCCCAAAAGGCCTCGTGCTAGATGGATGCGGGTGTGCACATATAAGGTACACCTCCCCCTCTCTGTTAGTTGATGTGGGATCTTACAATCCACCCCCCTTAAGGGCCCGACGTCCTCGTCGGCACACTCGCATCACACGGCAAAGTGGCTCTGATACCAAATTGTCACATCCCGGGATCAACTCCGCCATAGCACGATATTGTCCGCTTTGGGCCCCCCTCTCTGCCCGCACGGTTTTGTTTCTGGAATCTCACGAGCAACTTCCCAGTGGGTCACCCATCATGGGATTGCTCTAGCCCCCAACACGCTTAACTTCAGAGTTCCTACGACTCCAAATCCAGTGAGTTCCCAAAAGGCCTCGTGCTAGATGGATGCAGGTGTGCACATATAAGGCACATCACCCCCTCTCCGTTAGTTGATGTGGGATCTTACATGATAAGCCGTAATATGGTTGTGGTGAGCCTTAGTACAGTTCTGATAAGCCTTAGTCCGATTCTACTAAACTTCAGTATGGTTCTTGTAAGCCTTAATATGTTCTGGTTAGTCATAATATGATTCTAGTAAGCCATAATATGGTTCTGGTGTGCGTTAATATGTTTATGGTTAGCTTTTATACTATTCTAGTAAGCCTTACTATGGTTCAGTACGCCTCATATGGTTTAGATAATTCATAACATAAATTTGTTAAGCCATGTTATTGTTCTGGTAAGCCATAATATGGTTCTAGTAAGTCACAAAATGGTTCTAGTGTAATATCATTTTGGTGAGCCTTAATATGGTTCTAACGAAGCCATAAACTGATTCTAGTGAGTTTTAATATTGTTTTTGACAGAACCCGACCCAAATCCCACTTTGAAATCCGTGTGGAACCCTATACGTGTCCAATACCTGATACGTGTCGGGCACAAATAACCAAAATACTATTCTTACCCTACTCCAAAACTGCTTTAAGGTCTGGCTTACCGGAAAACTAACAGAGTCTCCCCTGAAAAAGACCACAAACCCATAATTTTACTTGCACAGCAAACTCAAATAATTTCCCAACCGTTCAACAAATTCAACTTTACAAAACTGGTCATAACAAACCAATCATAAACTTGCGGCTGCACATAGGTTAGCCTAGGTTGCCTATGTACCTTTACTAAGGGATCAAGCCACACGTAGTTCTTTATACAAGAAACAAAGTTCAACCCATATGTAAGCACATGAACTAAATATTCCTTCACAATTTCCGAAAACCAAAAGCTTCAAACTCTAATCAATTCACTGAAACAAACTCATCTCTTAAGAAAGTAGTTGTGAATTGTATAAAATCCTTAAAACTTAGAAAACTCTCAATCATTGTCTCATAAATCTGAAAAAATGTATTAAAACCTTCACCAATAAGTACCAAGATAAAATCATCAATTTTAGTTTAAAACATCTTAAAACTCAAATACTCTCCACCTAGGCGTACCCCCAATCATAATCCGTCAATTCCAATAATATTCCGTCAAAACAAGTACCATATATGTTACATCGTCATAGAACTCGGGGGACATGTAGTCAACCCGAGAACACATATCCTCGCAAAATCGAGTTACCAGCCTGAAACGCATATTCATCAATTCCCCTCGCAGGACTTAGGAAGATATAATCAACCTGAAGGCAAATCCCCACACCACACAGTTCAAGCGTCCACGAGGCTCATGAGGTGTTGTCATAAATGATTGGACTATTCTGAAACTTATCATAAAATTCCTCTTTTTCTACAAATCCACTTTCATAAATCCATTTTCCAAATCCTTTCTCAATTTCCAAAAATCAGTTTGTAAATAAATAACCAAAAATCCCTTTTTTAAAACAAGATCAATCCCAATATTCCTTAATTTGAATTTCACCACGCAAAATCTCTCAAAACTATTCTCAAACTACATTCAAATATGTACAACATACTATTGAGAAAACTAGTATTCATAATTCATCGATTTCAAGGCACAGAGCATGTATTTAAATGTACACATATAATCTAGCATTTAATTAATTTCTAATTCATGCCGAAACCCAGTTATCCAAGCCATTCGTAACTCCACACAATTAAACATAATATAACATGCTTGGAAGGTCAAAGCGATTCTATAATAATTCATAAGCATTCAATGAAACTCTCATAACATAATACCATTTTAAAACAAACCTCCAATTATAATTACAACTACTAAATAGCCTAAACCGAGTTGACATAGACCACTATCTAACTCAATTGGGCTTGAAGGGCCCACATCCTCAATTTGTTATATGATAATTCCTATTGGTCCATAACCATAAGTTGAACTCATCCAAGAAATCTTCATCATGATCCAACGATCGGTTTGGCCCCGATCGTGGAATTTCACCAATTTGGTCTACGGGGCCCACAACCTCCGATTTCCGATTGTACGATGATCGGCATATCTTCGCAGAACTTCGGGGGACACGTAGTCAACCCGAGAACACATATCCTGGGAAAATCGAGTGACCAGCCTGAAACGCATATCCATCCATTCCCCTCGCAGGACTTAGGAAGATATAATCAACCTGAATGCGAATCCTCACACCACACAGTTCAGGCATCCTCAACACTCATGGGGTGTTGTCATAAATGACTGGACTATTCCAAAGGCAACTGCCAGGGGGGGTACTCCTACGGTGGGTTTGAAAACCATTTTCCGAAACTTATCATAGAATTCATCTTTTCCACAAATCCACTTGCATAAATCCATTTCCCAAATCCTAGACAGAGCTAGCTGAACAGAAATCGAAACCATCGGCGAAAGTGGGTATGTTGAACGATCGGTAAAACCTCAAAATCGATTCAAGGGGACATAATAGACAGCTAGAGCAAGTGGAGGGGTTGAAGATGTATACTTGGATCGAAGAAAACAGCCGCCGGAATCTCTGAAAACAACTTCGAAAATCTGCCCAGTTTTCCAGTCAATATCTTCCTCACTATGCTGGTTTTCGATCAGAGAAAATGGGTAGGTCAAGTAAAGGAGGGAGAGGCGATTATTTTGGAACAAGAATTGTCGAATTTAGTAGCCGAACAAAGATGAAATTGCAGTCTGAAACAACGGCATTGCACGGAGAGAGAGAGAGAGAGAAGCTGGATGTGGTTCTAGTGATCATAAATTAGGATTGTGCCACTGCACTTCCGTAGATCATAAATTCTTCGTTTTAACTTTGAGTTGAACTTTCCACTTGTCTACGAACGTGAGAGAGAGAGAGAGAGAGAGAGAGAGAGAGGGAATAGTCGAGGAGAAAGAGTGTCGCAAGAGAAAGAAGCTAGATGTGGTTCTAGTGATCATAAATTACGATTGTGCCACTGCACTTCCGTAGATCATAACTTCTTCGTTTTAACTTTGAGTTGAACTTGCCACTTGTCTACGAACTCGAGAGAGAGAGAGAGAGAGAGAGAGAGAGAGAGAGAGAACAGTCAGGGAGAAAGAGCGTCGCGAGAGAGAGAAGCTGGATGTGGTTCTAGTGATCATAAATTACGATTGTGCCACTACGCTTCCGTAGATCATAACTTCTTTGTTTTAATTTTGAGTTGAACTTGCCACTTGTCTACGAACTTGTATCATCGAGGTCTGCACAACGGTGACATCAATTCCCCCAAATTCTTCTCGAACAAAAAGTGACTAAAGTACCCCTATGCCCAATGGCAAAAATGTAATTTCACAATCAATAATTAAGTGAACATTCATTTTTGGGACGGGGTGTTACAGTTTTAGGAAGCCTTAATATGGTTCTAGTGATCCTTAATAATATGGCTCTGATAAGCCCTATTATAGTTTTGGAAAGCCTTAAGTCATTTGTGGTGGGCCCTGATACCTTTTCAGTGATCCTTAATATCATTTTTGTGACACTTAATACAGTATGGCAAGCATTAAATGGTTTTGATGAGCCGTAGTATGGTTCTATTGAATCTTAATATGTTTCTATTGAGTCTTAATATAGTACTGTTTAAGTTGGATATATGGCCTACCAAGTAATTATGTAATAGTTAGTATTGAGGACATCTTTTGTAATGACTATTAAGTTATTTATAGGCAACACCAGCTGTTTTAATTCATGACTATATGTTATCTTATGAAATACAAGACAACTATAGTCCTAGGAATATATATATATATATATAAGTGGACATGAGAACTATGTAATGAGATTGCATACATCAAGACTTATCATGATCCCTAATCCTAAATATGTTCCTGGTTATATGAGTATCAATTGGGCATTGATATTCTGCTACAATCAGCATACGTAGTATCTTCTCCCAAATGACGAGTTCTCAAGTCATTGAGTGTGCCGATACCAAGACATGTATGTAGGTGCTTCCGGGAGAACAAGTACACTGAATGCGATCAAATACATGATTCTACAGTGGAAGTCTTTACTCACATGTCAAACTAGATCTCGTGGATTGCAATGGTCCTGAGACATCATATATGTCTTATGGCTATGTTGTTTGTCTTTGAGATCACTGTATCGTTGTGTTGAAGAAGACATGACTTAAAGGTGTTTATCAGAACTCTTAATAAAGTCATGAAGGCAAATGAATGTATGACAAGGGATCTCTACTCTTAGTAAAGAGAGTGAATACTCCAAAGATATGATTGATCAAATCTTTGCACAAAGTAGAAGATAAGATTTGAAAGAAGAGGTCTTCAATTCTTATCAGAATATTCATATAAAGGAATAATTCACATTATGGTATTTGAAATTAGATTCCTTTATCTAATAATGTGAATGGGAGTATTGCCTAAGAGATTGATTCAATTGCATGGTCATTCCAATTTAAATAGATTATCCCCTACACCCTATTTGGCTTGGATAACCATGACACGCTGCTAGGCTTCAGCCATGGTTTGTGGAAGTCCTGAAAGGATTAAACTCAATTGACTTTCACCAATATGAAGAATTAAATGGTGGGATTTAATTCACAAGTCAACTCATAGAAGTGGAGCCCTCCCACAATCTTTCTAATAGGAACCATGGATTGCACCCCGAGAAATGAGATTAGAGAAACAAATGAAGAAAAGAAACTAGAAGTCAAAAGTCAAAGGTCAAATTTAACGATCAAGTCAAAGTCAATATATTTGACCGGAGTAATTGACCAAGTCAAATTAGTAATTTTTCCTCACTTTCTTCCATTCAATCCTCTTTGGTGAAATCTCCCTAACCCTAGCACATAAAAGTAGAGCTTTTTGGGGTTCCAAGACTTTCCAGCGGCTGGACTCCTCCATCTAGGTAAGAAGCTTCTTGCTTTTCCTTACTTTTTTCCCACTAGAGCTTGCAAAGGAAAGAATGGGTAAGGGTGCTGGTCAAAATTTGATTTACTTCTAGCAGCCTATGCATATGGGTTTACCCTGATCTTGACAAGGTGCCGGGAGCAATTTTGTTCACGTAGGTTTGCCTGGGTTTGGACAAGGTGCTGGATATTTTGACTGATGTGGGATATTTCCAAGTGTTGTGGGCTAAGGCTATTGGATGTTTTTCTAAGATGTTTGGGCCTTTTCTTAAGGTGATGGGCTATTGGGTTTTCTCTCATGCTTACCTATATGTTTGGGCTCAAGGAATGCGCTTGAATTTTGGTGCTCCCAAGTAGCCCAAAACTTCCACTCCTTGGACTATTAATGGGCCTCGTGAATACTCGTCACCATCCATACCACAACCCGCTCAACAGGCCCTAGGCAATTAAGCTTGTGGCGTGTTGTGTTGCTTATTTACTTGGCGTGTCATGTGTGCAAGTGCATATGACGAACTCTTGCGTACCCAAGTTCGGTTTCTAAAGTTAGGTGTCATAATAGGCTAGAAATATATTTGGGCACAACCTTGAATTTTTTGGGCCCCAACTAACAGGACCTGACCCAATTTTCACTTTGGAATTCGAGCCAAGTCCTGTGCGTGTTCGACACCTGGCGAATGCCGGGCACAAAGGACGTTTTTACCCTTCTTGTTTCAAATTCTTTTTAAATTTTCCTTAGACTTCTGCCAAAAATTCGGCAGAGTCTCCCCTGTATTTTGACCAAACCCAAATTTTTCCACCTGTCAAACAATCATATAAAACTACACCAACTGCCAGTATAGAATAACCAAGCAATCACCAGCTCCAGTTTTCCACTAAAACTAGATATCAGAGCATTTTCTAAGGTTCATAAAGTTTCAGGGATTTTTCCGCAAAACTCTACCTTATTTTGTGGCACGGAAGCTAGGGGTGGCGTAGTCTACCCGAGCCGCAAATTGGCGAAATCAGGGGACTATGATCAGCCTGATCTGCCGGCAGGTCCTCGATGACACCAAGTCAGCTCGAGTCGCTCGGGCAGGATGCAGGGGACCGTAGTCAGCCTGATCCGCAATCCTGGCAGGTCTCGGGGACACAGAGTCAGCTGAGCCGCAATCCTGGCAGGTCTCGGACACCAAGTCTGCCGAGCCGCAAATCCTGGCACTCACGGTCCGAGCGTCCCCGAAACTCGTGAGGCAAAGTCAAGTGCACTGACTGAACTATGAACAGACTGGATGTCCGTAGACATCGGTCCGTCTGAGGGTAATCACCAAATAAAAATGGGTACGTGGTGGTTTTGAAATAAATTCCTTTAGAAAAATATCTGATTAATAACTATAAAGCTCAAATTGTGCTGCTGTCTCATCTGATTCCAACCTCAAACTCTGTTTCTATAACTTGTAAATAAGCAGCACAGACTTATAGAACTATTACTGTACTAATCATGTTCGGAACCATAATAAAACTTACTCAAGATCAAATAAAGAAATTTATTCAAATAAACTCATTTATAAAAACTTAATTATATAAAATCAATATAAAATCACTTATGAAATCTTATTTATAGAAATCCTCTATATAACTCATTTATATAAAATCATTCATGAAAGAAAGTCCACTCACTGGTGATCCGAGCTATCTAGACCCTTTGTAGGTCCCTCCTGTAGGTCAACCGGACCTCTGGTGCCTGATTAACCATGAATAATAAATCAATAAACTGCTGAATAAAAAGAATTAAATTAAACACCCTACCCCGGCTCCTAGAAATACGTGCACTCGTTTTAAAGTTACTCTTATGCCCACATTAGCTTTTTAGACAGTTAGAACGGCCTTAAGAGACCCGAAGCCTTACTAAGCGATATACTGCTAGATCGGCCGATCCCGGACCCCGTAGGTCCACGGTCTCCGATGGCCAATCTGGGCTCCTCTGAAGGTTCCTTACAGAGAAGGAACCATGTTCTGCGAGTTTGGTCCGAAACGGAAGGTTCCTTACAGAGAAGGAACCATGTTATCGCTTAAAATCCAAACCCTAGCCCCAGGGTTCGCGATTTCGGAGTATCCGGGACTCCGATTCACAATCCGTCGAATCCTACACGATCCTGAAATCATGTAGACCGACATATCCGAAATTCAGCGCGATCCGACGATTTGACGACACTGCACCCAAGGATCGCGCGATATGGAAAATCCGTTCGGGGCTGAAACGGACTCCGAATCGAGATCCGCGAAATCCTACGCGCTCGTGACGACACGAGGATCTCAAAACTGCCCAGAGTTACTCCACCACCCTCGCCCACGCGCCCCAGCACGCGCGGGCAGATTCGGGTGTCTAAAGCGATACCGGGTGGCTTTAAAAATCTTGGAACCAAGACTCCAAACTCCTATCCTAAGTAAAACACCCCATTTGGAGTCACTTTTGTTCTTGGACATACCCCAAAAAGTGACCAGAAACAGTAGATCTCGGCGGCCGAAATTTCGGCCACAAATTCAAGTCGAAAATTGATCGCTTTAGAGCTAAAATCGATCGAAACCCATACACCCATCAGCTAGAACACGAAAAATAGCTGAGAAACCATACCTTACTCGATTGATTTGGTGGAGAAACGAAGGAGAAATTCGAGCTGGAAGTTCAAACTGTACCGTCGGCAACAATGGCAGATTCCGGCCACGACAGCGGCGGCGATGGGTCAGGGATTGTCGGCCGTCGAGTGGCGGTTCATTTGGCACCGGTCTCAGAGATCGGCCCCAAGTGTGGTGGCCGTTGCGACGTCTGGAAGGGAGGAAGGTCACGGGCGAGGTCGAATCGGGAGGAGAGAGAGAGGAGAGAGAAATCTGAAGGGGGACGAGAGAGAAAGGGATAAAAATCTGACTTTTTGACCAAATTATCATTTTGCCCTTTGCGGTATTTAGACCATATCTTCTTCGTTACAGCTCCGATTCGAGTCTACTCCGTGTCTACGGACGCATTTCGCCGCGCTCTACGCAATGGCTTAAGCGGAATTGCCAAATTCTTTTCCGATCGTAAAGTCAACTTTTTCCCTATTAAATAATGTGAGGGCAAAATTGTCTTTTTGCTCGAAGATATTAATCCTTCCTTTTTGATATTTTATTTCTTTTTAGATATTTTGTTTTGGGTTATTACAATCTACCCCCCTTATAAAAATTTCGTCCTCGAAATTTACATCTCTGTCATTCAAGGAGGGGAGAAGGGTTGCTCCTGTATTTGCTACTCGGGTTATTACACTGCAAATATCACTGAAAGCTAAACACTTTCTATTCCAAAATCTGAACTCTTTGTTTCCCACACATTCTATAATTTCATTAGATCTGATACAGCTAGGATTTGGCTCCCCTGCTTCCTTAAATCTCATTTCACCGCCCTAAGGCGATAAATGTTGAAGAATACCCAACTGAAGATCTTTCTTTTAGTATCTACATAACTCCTTGCCAATACTGGGTTACTTGAGTCTTTTTCTGCTTAATGCAATAAGGTTCTTTATTTCCTACCATACTTTCAGATTTCAATAAACCTTGCTTAACATTCCATCTTCATACTTGGGTGATCCATACTATGCCTCGTGTAAGGCATCTATTGGAAATATCTCAGTTATAGATACCAATAGCAAATTTTAGATTTGTAATCCAAGGAAGTCTGACAACTGTCACTTAAGGCACACTCTCAAACCAATATATTTTCACCCAAATCATTCTGAAACTGTAGTAGACTATGCCTCAATAACCTTTCCACAATTTGAGTCATTTTCTTAAGCTGGTCATCTGTCTAGAGTGAATTGGGGTATTAAACTGTAATCAAGGCCCAAATGCTTCTTTTAGCTGAGTCCAACTGGAACATAACTTGGATTTCTTGTTCTAAACCGTAGGGACTGGTATTCTATAGCGTCGCAAGACCTTATCTGTGAAGATTTTTACCAGTTTATTTAGACTATACCTGATTCTCACCTGCGGAATATATACAGACTTACTGAATTGATCCTTAATTTCCTACACTCCGTTCTGCTTTCTTTATGTTTAAGGAAGCTGAACATAAAATCCATTGTAAGCTACTCCTACTTCCTTTCAGAAATCGAAAATGGTCTCAAGAATCCTATTGATTTCTGTCACTGAAATATCGCTTATTGGCAAACTTTACTGTGTCTTTCCTCATAAGAAACCTCCTCTATTTTAAACTCTCACTTTCCTTATCATATAATTCAACTTCTTCTCATAGGAGTCGACTCTAGATCTTGAAAATATCCTGCGAATTTTTGAGTTCTTTAACACTGATCCTTCCTGAAGAGTGGTTAACGGTGCTTTTTGTTTATCCATGTCTAGTCCATTTTGAATTTCCTCAGTCTTACCATCACGGATCAACATTTCCTTCGGAGATAGGCTACTTCTCCTGAGAAATTCACACTGAGTGTATCTATAATCTCTGACTGTGTTCTCCGCCTCAATTTTTCTTCCTCCTGGATAAATACATATGGTAATCCTTTATGATCTGTAAGGATCTAGCATACTTCCCTATAAACATACTGTCATTAACTTTACTAAACCAAACTTACTATGACCTTTTCGAATCTTGAGTAAAGTACTGTGATTCCTGCTTCTTCAGTTGTTGAGACGCATAAGCGCTCACTCTACCATACTGTATTAACGCAAACCCCAATTCTTATTGCAAACCACACTGTACCAGCACAACCCTTAATTCTTATGACCACCATACTGTAGCACATCAAGTTCCCACTAACCTCCTGCAGTACTGAAATTCACACCGGTCTGACCACACCAATAAAACTTCCTTCTTTGCTAAAAAGATGAGCGGCGTCGCCATGGTGGACAACCCTTTCCATAGGGCGACAGTAAAAATCGACTTATCTAGAAAACTCCGTACTTCTGTAGCATTGATTGGTCGTAACTAAATTTATTACTGCTTCAATCCTTGAGGATCAACAAAATACTTTTAACCAAAATCATGTGTTTCAAGAAACTCACTCTGTCCATCCAACATGCACACTTACTGAGCTTGGCATAAAGTTACTGCTTTCTCAAAGTCCACCATCCAATGTTTAAATACTTCTCATGTGCCTTCTGTTTCTTAGAGTACACCCACAGGTTATCTAGTTACGCGATCATGAGGCGATCTTAATACTACCTAAACATTCTGTTCAAGGGGGGGGTCCAAAATACAACTAGCACACCCCTTAATTCTTTATAGTATGACCAGGAATTCAGAGTTCTCATACCTCATTCAACACGCTGTTTTAGATATATACTCCTTTCCAACTCGTTACTGGACCTATTCAAGCCTCAAGTCACTTTTTAGAAAATTCCTTGACACCCCTTGAGCTTATTAAACAGTTCCTTACTGTGAAAACATAGACGCCTAGTTTCGTACTGTAATCTTATCCAGCTACCTTGAGTCCATGCATTATCTCATAATGATATCTCCTTCCTTAATTAACACTAGAACACCTCAATAAAGAACAACACTAAGCTGAAAGGCCCTCTTTGCTATCAATTCCTACCATTGAGTCTTTAACTCCTTCAACTCATTGGTGTCTTTTGGTACTTCACCCAAGAAATAAGCTTCATTCCTGGAGCGAACTCAAGAATAGACCCAATCTCCTAATGAAAAGTAACTCTGCAATATGGTATCTGGTCAAATCCATCCAACCCTAGAATGATCTCCAGTCAACCATACCGGAGGAGAATTCAGTCTGTAACTGCAGTACATAATGCTCATGCCTCCTACTAAAACATGTCATACTGTCTATCTGCAGGTTTAAAACTGTTACCACATCCCTTCAGCTGACTGCTTCCTCAACTAACCAAACTAATTTGGGCCCACCACGAAACAGAGCCTCCTCTGTGGTGTTTCCTGTGATTTATCTTGCTTACTTGTTCCGCTGCAGTAATAATCTTTTTTATGCTGAAGAAACAGCGACAACCCTTTTTGAAAATAATATCCTCCAGTTGTACCTCACTAGCAGGGCCCGGAACGATGCCTTCCACACCTAACACATTAAGGCAACTTCTTCTGTTAGAGCATAGCAACATCTGTCTTCCAATACTTCTGGCTATACCAGCCCTAGAACGATTTCCAATACTTCTATCATGACTGGTACCTTTACTGGACCTAAATCCAGGTCAACAGCCTCTATACCTACGGCCATTCGGTGATCGGAAACTGTAATCCCCACTGTAGTTACCTTTCTTAAATTCTTCCTGATCAACATTACCTATATCCAAATACTACTGTGCACAGAGTGCACTCCATGGTTTGCCCATTATCTGGTCAGGCAGGCATCATCACGACACTAAAACTAACCAACCACTAACTGATCACAATATCTTGGATGGAGGCTTTTAACCTTATCGCGACCAGGTACTACCTCTTTCTTCCCAATCTCTATTGGTAGAACACCATACGTGAAACCTTTTTCTCATATTCTGATCCAGTCGTTATCCTTTATTCTGCTGCAAAAACGGCTGCATCCACACCTTCTGTAGACTTATAGATAGGACTGACTATCAAATTCTGCTCTAAAATGCTTGCCCCGTACGAGTCAAAGGATTTTAGTATCACTTCTTAATCAAATCCTGCCAATACTTTATTCTTCTGTGGAACAACCAGGATCTCTATGACCTGCTATATTCCTTCAATTCAATCCTCTTTTACTACTGGGTACCATTGTTATCCCAATTTATAGCTCTTAATCCTTTTTACTTGACCCTCCCATCTCACGGATGGAACTTTGGCTAGCTAAAGTCTGAGTGAACAACTCCAAGGTCTACTGGATGTTTGGATCTCCCTGTCTACTAAGTACGGTAGATACAGCTCCTGACAAGCCTCTAACAACCGATTACTTTACCGGTTCAGACATCGGTGCAGTTTCTGTCTGACTTGGGAATCTCATCCCCTTTTTACGTCGTGATATCTGTCTAATTTTCCTACGGATACCACCACCATTTGGGCCTAACTCAAATATAAAGATATTAATGCCTGAAAAATCAGAGAAGCTGGTATAAAATAACTGAAGGTCATAATTAGATAAAAGAAAACTCAAAATCCTTTGAAAATACCACCTATTTGTACCCCTGTCATATCCGTCAATTCCCCTGGCAGGCCTCGGGCGCCACGCAGTCTACCCGAGCCGTAAACTGGCGAAATCAGGGGACTATGATCAGCCTGATCTACCCGCAGGTCCTCGATGACACCAAATCAGCTCGAGTTGCTCGGGCAGGATGCAGGGGACCGTAGTCAGCCTGATCCGCAATCCTGGCAGGTCTCGGGGACACAGAGTCAGCCGAGCCGCAATCCTGGCCGGTCTCGGGACACCAAGTCTGCCGAGCCGCAAATCCTGGCACTCACGGTCCGAGCGTCCCCGAAACTCTTGAGGCAAAGTCAAGTGCACTGACTGAACTGTAAACAGACTGGATGTCCGTAGACATCGGTCCGTCTGAGAGTAATCACCAAATAAAAATGGGTACGTGGTGGTTTTGAAATAAATTCCTTTAGAAAAATATCTGATTAATAACTATAAAGCTTAAATTGTGCTGCTGTCTCATCTGATTCCAACCTCAAACTCTGTTTCTATAACTTGTAAATAAGCAGCACAGACTTATAGAACTATTACTGTACTAATCATGTTCGGAACCATAATAAAACTTACTCAAGATCAAATAAAGAAATTTATTCAAATAAACTCATTTATAAAAACTTATTTATATAAAATCAATATAAAATCACTTATGAAATCTTATTTATAGAAATCCTCTATATAACTCATTTATATAAAATCATTCATGAAAGAAAGTCCACTCACTGGTGATCCGAGTTATTTGGACCCTTTGTAGGTCCCTCCTGTAGGTCAACCGGACCTCTGGTGCCTGATTAACCATGAATAATAAATCAATCAACTGCTAAATAAAAAGAATTAAATTAAACACCCTACCCCCGGCTCCTAGAAATACGTGCACTCGTTTTAAAGTTACTCTTATGCCCTCATTAGCTTTTTAGACAGTTAGAACGGCCTTAAGAGACCCGAAGCGTTACTAAGCGATATACTGCCAGATCGGTCGATCCCGGACCCCGTGGGTCCATGGTCTCCGATGGCCAATCTGGGCTCCTCTGAAGGTTCCTTACAGAGAAGGAACCATGTTCTGCTAGTTTGGTCCGAAACGGACGGTCTGATTAGCCAAAATTGCGTTATCGCTTAAAATCCAAACCCCAGCCCCAGGGTTCGCGATTTCGGAGTATCCGGGACTCCGATTCGCAATCCGTCGAATCCTATACAATCCTGAAATCATGTAGACCGACATATCCGAAATTCAGCGCGATCCGACTATTTGACGACACTGCACCCAAGGATCGCGCGATATGGAAAATCCGTTCGGGGCTCAAACGGACTCCGAATAGAGATCCGCGAAATCCTACACGCTCGTGATGACACGTGGATCTCAAAACTGCCCAGAGTTACTCCACCACCCTCGCCCACGAGCCCCAGCACGCGCGGGCAGATTCGGGTGTCTAAAGCGATACCGGGTGGCCGAAAAATCTCGGAACCAAGACTCCAAACTCCTATCCTAGGTAAAACACCCCATTTGGAGTCACTTTTGTTCTTGGATGTACCCCAAAAAGTGACCAGAAACAGTAGATCTCGGCGGCCAAAGTTTCGGCCAGAATTCAAGTCGAAAATTGATCGCTTTAGAGCTAAAATCGATCGAAACCCATACACCCATCAGCTAGAACACGAAAAATAGCTAAGAAACCATACCTTACTCGATTGATTTGGTGGAGAAACGAAGGAGAAATTTGAGCTGGAAGTTCAAACTGTACCGTCGGCAACAATGGCAGATTCCGGCCATGGCAGCGGCGGCGATGGGTCAGGGATTGTCGGCCGTCGAGTGGCGGTTCATTTGGCACCGGTCTCGGAGATCGGCCCCAAGTGTGGTGGCCGGTGCGACGTCTGGAAGGGAGGAAGGTCACGGGCGGCGTCGAATCGGGAGGAGAGAGAGAGGAGAGAGAAATCTGAAGGGGGAAGAGAGAGAAAGGGATAAAAATCTTACTTTTGGACCAAATTACCATTTTGCCCTTCGTGGTATTTAGACCATATCTTCTTCGTTACATTTCCGATTCGGGTCTACTCCGTGTCTACGGACGCGTTTCGCCGCGCTCTACGTAATGGCTTAAGCGGAATTGCCAAATTCTTTTTCGATCGTAAAGTCAACTTTTTCCCTAGTAAATAATGCGAGGGCAAAATTGACTTTTTGCTAGAAGATATTAATCCTTCCTTTTTGATATTTTATTTCTTTTTAGATATTTTATTACATCAACAATGGCCATGATGAGCCCTAATATGGTTGTGGTGAGCCTTAGTACAGTTATGATAAGCCTTAGTCCGATTCTACTAAACCTCAGTATGGTTCTTGTAAGCCTAAATATGGTTCGGGTTAGTCATAATATGATTCTAGTAAGCCATAATATGGTTTTGGTGTGCGTTAATATGTTTTTGGTTAGATTTTATACGATTCTAGTAAGCCTTAGTATGGTTTTAGTACACCTCATATGGTTTAGATAATTCATAACATAAATTTGATAAGCCATGTTATTGTTCTGGTAAGCCATAATATGGTTCTAGTAGGTCACAAAATGGTTCTTGTGAGCTTTAATATCGTTTTGGTGAGCCTTAATATGGTTCTAACGAAGCCATAAAATGATTCTAGTGAGTTTTAATATCGTTTTTGACATAATTCGACCCAAATCCCACTTTGAAATCCGTGTCAAACCCCGTACGTCTCCAACACCTGACAGGTGTTGGGCACAAATCCAAAAACTGCTTTAGGGTCTGGCTTCTACTGGAAAACTGACAGAGTCTCACTTGAAAAAGACCAAAAACCCAGAATTTTACCTACGCAGCAAACTCAAATAATTTCCCAACCGTTCAACAAATTCAACTTTACAAAACTGATCATAACAAACCAATCTTAAACTTGCGGCTGCACCTAGGTTAGCCTAGGTTGCCTACGTACCCTTTCTGGGATTAAGCCGCACATAGTTCTTTATACAAGAAACAAAGTGCAACCCATATGTAAGGACATGAACTAAATATTCCTTCACACTTTCCTAAAACCAAAGCTTCAAACTCTAATCAATTCACTGAAACAAACTCATATCTTAAGAAAGTAGTTGTGAATTGTATAAAATCCTTAAAACTTAGAAAACTCTCAATCATTGTCTCATAATTCTGGAAAAAACGTGTATTAAACCTTCACCAATAAGTACCAAGATAAAATCATCAATTTTAGTTCAAAACATATTAAAACTCAAATACTCTCCACCTAGGCGTACCCCCAATCATAATCCGTCAATTCCAATAATATTCCGTCAAAACAAGTACCATGTATGTTACATCATCGCAGAACTCGGGGGACACTTGGTTAGCCCTAGAACGCATATCTTCGCAGAACTCTGGGGACACCTAGTCAACCCGAGAACACATATCCTCGCAAAATCAAGTGATTAGCCTGGAACGCATAACCATCAATTCCCCTCCCAGGACTTAGGAAGATATAATCAACCTGAATGAAAATCCTCACACTACACAATTCAGGAATCCTAGAGACTCGTGAGGTGTTGTCATAAATGACTAGACTATTTCGAAGGCAACTGCCCAGGGGGTTACTCCTACAGTGGGTTTGAAAACCATTTTCCGAAACTTATCATAAAATTCCTCTTTTTCTACAAATCCACTTTCATAAATCCATTTCCAAATCCTTTCTCAACTTTCCAAAAATCAGTTCTTAAATAAATAACCAAATATCCCTTTTTTAAAACGAGATCAATCCCAACATTCCTTAATTTGAATTTGACCTTGCAAAATCTCTCAAAACTATTCTCCAACAACATTCAAATACGTACAATATACTATTGAGAAAACTACTGTTCATAATTCATCGATTTCAAGCCATTGAGCATATATTTAAATATACACATATAATCAGGCATTTAATTAATTTCTTATTTACTCCAAAACCCAGTTATCCAAGCCATTCCCAACTCCACACAATTAAACATAATACAACATGCTTGGAAGGTAAAAGCGATTGTATAATAATTCATAACCATTCAATGAAACTCTCATAACGTAATACCATTTTAAAACAAACCTCCAATTACAATTACAACTAGTAAATAGCCTCAACTGAGTCTACATAGACCACTATCTAAGTCAACTGGGCTCGTAGGGCCTACATCCTCAGTTTGTTATATGATAATTCCAATTGGTCCATAACCATAAGTTTAACTCATCCAAGAAGTCTCATCATGATCCAACGATCGGTTTGGCCCCAATCGTGGAATTTGACCAATTCGGTCAACGGGACCCACAACCTCCGATTTCCGATCCAAACATTCCTATGAGTCCAACAAGGTCTAATTAACAAGTTCTGAGAGCTTGGTCTCAATCGACCGGTCGTATCACTGTAGATCGCATGATCTTACAGTGATCGGTTTACTTAACCCTAGAATAATTGATTCGGTGTATCCGGGACTTCGATTCTCGATTAAATAGTTCCTACAAAATCCTAGAGGTACGAGGAACAAAATATTTGAAATTGGGACAGATCTACACAACGGGCTGCCACACAATGGCAGAGGTGCAATAATTAGTGCAATATCCTTTCGACTGCCAAACTATAACTAGCTCAATGGGCTGCCACACAATGGCAGAGGTGGGTATCTTGAGTGATTTTCCAGCGATAGAAAAAATCCAAACCACCAGCCAAAACCTATGCCAATAGATTCATACTAACTAGGGGATAGACTTTTGTTCTTGGGTAACGGCCAAAAACTAGACAGAGCTAGCCGAATCGAAACCGAAATCGTCGGCGAAAGTTGGTATATTGAGCGATCGGTAAAACCTCAAAATTGATTCAAGGTATCATCATAGACAGCTAGAGCAAGTGGACGGGATAAAGATGTATACCAGGATCGAAGAAAGCAACCTCTGGAATCTCCGAAAACGGCTTTGAAAATCTGCCTAGTTTTCAAGTCAATATCTTCAACGCTACACTATTTTTCGATCGGAGAAAATGGGTGGGTCATTTAAGGAGAGAGAGACGATTCTTTTAGAACAAGAATTGTCGAATTTAGTCGCTGAACAAAGATGAAATTGCCGTATGAAACAGTGGCATCACACGGAGAGGAGAGAGAGAGAGAGAGAGAGATAGAGAGAGAGAGAGAGAGAGAGAGAGAGAGAGAGAGAGAGAGAGAAATAGTCGGGGAGAGAGAGTGTCGTGAGAGAGAGAAGCCAGATTTGGTTCTAGTGACCATAAATTACGATTATGCCACTGCAATTCTGTAGATCATAACTTCGTCGTTTTAACTTGGAATTGAACTTGCCACTTGTCTACGAACTCATATCGTCGAGCTCTACACAACGGTGACACTCAATTACCCAAAATCATTCCCGAACAAAAAGTGACTAAAGTAACCCTTTGCCCAAGGGCCAAAATGTTATTTCACAATCAATAATTAACTGAACAGTCATTTTTGGGACGGGGTGTTATAGTTTTAGGAAGCCTTAATATGGTTCTAGTGATCCTTAATAATATGGCTCTGGTAAGCCCTGTTATGGTTTTGGTAGGCCTTAAGTCATTTGTGGTGAGCCCTGATACCTTTTTCTTGATAGTTAATATCATTTTTGTGACCCTTAATACAGTTATGGCAAGTCTTAATATGGTTTTGATGAGCCGCAGTATGGTTCTATTGAA
>NW_023010124.1:39063-45571 GCF_902201215.1 Prunus dulcis
TCTTCATATGTTTCAAGTGGACAAAAATTTCTAAACTATTATACACAACAGATGGACGAAGGGAAGTCTAATCAATCTTGGTAAACAGGTTCGTTCAAAGAAACTATCCCATCTTCTGGAACACATCTCCCCAAGTAAGGTTTGAGTCGTTGCCCATTAACCTTAAAAATATTTCCATTCTTGGGAACCTCAACTTCAACAGTCCCATATGGGAAAACTCTTTTAACAATGAATGGCCCTGCCTATTTAGTTCTTAATTTTCTAGGTTACAAATGAAGTCTAGAATTATACAAAAGAACAAGTTGAGAAGGCTCAAAAATTTTCCTCAAAATATTTTTATCATGAAAAACTTTAGTGCGTTCTTTGTAAATTCGTGAGTTCTCATATGCATCATTCCTAACTTCCTCAAGTTCATTCAATTGGAGTTTTCTCAAGGTACCTGCATCTCCAAGACTAAAGTTTAACAATTTGATGGCCCAATATGCTTTATGTTCTAATTCAACAGGTAAATGACAAGGTTTACCATAAAATAGCCTAAAGGGGGACATGCCAAGAGGTGATTTGTATGCAGTACGGTATGCCCACAAAGCATCAGTTAGTCTCAATGACCAATCCTTCCGGGTTGGATTCACCGTCTTTTCCAAAATTCGCTTGATTTCCTTGTTTGCAGGTTCTGCTTGGGCATTTGTCTGTGGATGGTATGGAGTGGAAATCTTATGGGTTATCCCATATTTTTTCATCAAAGCTTCAAATGGTCGGTTGCAAATATGTGATCCTCCATCACTGATGATTGTTCTAAGAGTACCAAACCTGGATAATACATTTTCTTTCAAAAATTTCAAAACAGTTTTATGATCATTCTTCCGACATGATATGGCCTCAACCCATTTTGAAACATAATCCACAGCAACAAGGATATATAAGTAACCAAAAGATGGAGGAAAAGGACCCATAAAATTTTGTATGAATCTCTAGTAGAAACCTGCATGTCTAAAAAAGATCTAATTTCTTTAACAGTTTTAGGAATAGGCAAATTAGCAATTAAATCAATTTTTGACTTATCCACTTCAATTCCTTTGTGAGAAACAATGTGCCCAAGTACTATGCCAGATGTGACCATGAGTTGGCATTTCTCCCAGTTAAGCACCAAAATTTTCTCTTTACACCAGATAAGAACATTCTCCAAGTTAGATAAACAACCAGAAAATGAATCACCAAACATAGTAATATCATCCATGAAAACTTCTAAATAATTTTCTACCCTGTCACTAAATATGCTTATCATGCAACGTTGGAATGTGGCTGGTGCATTGCAAAGACCAGAAGCCATTTTTCTATAAGCAAAACTTCCAAATGGGCAAGTAAAAGTCATTTTTTCTTGATCTTCTAATGAAATCTCAATTTGATAATATCCTGAATGACCATCTAAAACACAATAATACATATGCCCTACAACTCTTTCCAAAATTTGGTCAAGAAATGATAAAGGAAAATTATCCTTTCTTGTGACTGAGTTCAATTTACGATAATTAATACACATTCTCCATCCAGTAGTGACCCTAGTTGGTACCATTTCTCCATTATCATTTTCAACTACTGTGATTCTTATTTTTTTGGAACAACCTGTGTAAGACTCACCAATTTGCTATTAGAAATTGGATATATGATACCTGCGTCCCAAAGTTTAAGCACTTCTTTCATTGTTGGGCTATGTCTACGTTGAACCTGCCTAACTGGTTTAGCATCTTATTTAAGAAAAATTTGGTGTGTGCAAACCAAAGAACTAATACTTTTAATATCAGATGAAGTCCATCCAACAGCAGTCCTATCATCTTTCAAAACTTTAAGTAACATATCTTCATGCAAAAGCTCTAATTTAGAAGATATTACTACAGGATCGGTCTCATCTTCTCCCAGAAAAGCATATTTAAGTCCAGCAGGAAGAGGGTTCAATTCACACTTCGGGGCTTTTTCTCTTGATGATTTTGTCTCATCACTCATAGTTGGCAGCCCCTTATATTTTGGTTTCCAACCATTATGTTCTTGTACCTATGCAGAATCCAACAAAGAACAAAGATATTGTATTTCAAAATCTTTGCAAAATTACAATCCCTATTTACTAAACAAAATTGGAATGGATCAGAAGAAAAAGAAGAATTAAAGCAATTTTGAACAATTGTCTCGATCATGTAAACTTCTTTGTTGACATCTTCATTGTTTGCATATGCTGAATATGTTGAGCTCCAATGTCATGTTCCCAAATGATAGTTGCATGAGTCCATTCCTGCAATTTATATGAGCATTAGATGTAGCAAGAAATGGTCTTCCAAGAATAATAGGAATTTGAGAATTAGAATGCACAACTGGTTCAGTATCCAAAACTATAAAATCAACTGGAAAATAAAATTTGTCTACCTAAACCAGCACATCTTCCACCATACCTCTTGGGATTTTGACTAAACAGTCAGCCAATTGCAATGTTATTGAGGTGGGTTTTAATTAACCAACACCCAATTGCTTATAAACCGAGTAAGGCAACGAATTAACACTAGCACCCAAATCCAATAAAGCTTGTTCAATGCTAAAATTCCCAATAATACAAGAAATGTTTTGTATTTGGCTTTACGGAAAGAGGAAAACTATTATTTTTTATAACAATCTAAAGCCTTTGTAAGTTAAAGTTGTTTTCTTCCCGTATTCCTAGCTTTAATATCTTTTAACTCTTTGACTGAAGCTTTTGCATTTGTATTGGATTTTCAAAATGAAAATTACGATTTATTTTGGGTATATATAGTTTGAAGCTTTCATATTGTCTATACAATTTCAACTGCTTTAAATATTGTTGGTACATTTATATGTTTATAATTTGTTGCTAACGTTTGGGAAATTACTGCTAGTGTTTGAAAATAAAACCTACCGACTAATTTATGTGGTATTATTATTATAGCTCAACGTATTATTATTTTATGTGGTGTGTCCGTTTTCTACAGCACAATTGTTTTTAAAATATATTTCAGAATCTTAAAATTGTTAATAGCATTCAAAAGCTAATTAATGACCATTGAAATAATGGAAAATATATATATTGAAGTGAGCTATGTTTTTCTAAGCTACTGTTTGTTTTAAATAGCTTCTATTGTTTCATTACGGATTACTTTATTATTACTCATTAATCAATTTACGTTGAAACATCCAATATTGAATGGTTGAAGTGTTTAAAACCGAAACGTTGAAGTGTTTCAAAATCTTTGGTCTATTTTTCCTTTTAATTGAAATTTCAAAGCAAATATATATATATATATATTTAGAACAAGTATATATATTTGATTTTATTGTGTTGGGCCTTTTACATTTGCCTTCATTCATTTTGGTTGCCATCAATCTTCTTTTATATAACGGTCCCTTATTTTTTGTTGGACTTAATGTCATTTTATTGTTCTTACTTTTGGAAGTCCTTCATACCAACGTAAGAACCAATTATAATATATTCTTAGCACTAAAGTTTAGTGTTTGCAATTACTGTTTTAATGTTGGGTTTTTATACACTATCTTTATGTGGTTTAATGCATTATGAAGGAATAAAGCATTATTGGTCAACAGACAATTAAGTTTTCTTTTATGAAGATAAATTTGATTGGAATACTCAATTGTTGCATCTTCGCAAATATGTGTAGTATAATATTTACTTTGATTTCAAATCCTTGAAAGAAAAAACGGAAAAAGTGCAAACCGTTCTTTTGTAGTTTAATTTTGAATTCAAAATCTAATATTGCGTCAGTTTTAGATTTGGCCTATCTGTGTATTCAATTTTTATATTGATTCTTATTTTCATTTATATCTATTAATTTTTGCGAAAACGTGCAGAGAGTTTATGTGATATTATTGCAAGTTTTATTGAGCCTAATTATTCTTTATTTTGATGGCTGTCATAACTTTGAATTTGGGAGAAAAACCTACCGTTTTTTTTTTTGGGTAGTATAAATGCATCACTTTAACACCTTGGACGTTAGCTCCTTTTGATTCCAGAATTAGTTAATTGCTCTTAACTTCTTTTGGAAGCTTTTGCATTTCACATTCAATTACAAGATTTTATTTCTTTTTTAATTTATGCAGCTTTAGTTTCAAAACTTTAATGTCAATTTCATGACATTTAGAGCTTTTATTTTGGCAGTAAAATTGTTGATATTGTTAGGTGATTATTGCCTTTAATGTTCTAATCATTTATGCAATTTAATTACATCTTTGTTTTAATGCCTTGGATTCTTTTTAAAGTTGCCAACACCTATATATTTCGATTGTGCAATCCTTCATATTAGTTACTTGAGTTAATCTTGATACAAATATATTGAGTGAACTAATGTTCTTTTGATTATAAAGTCTTGACAGATGTCACATTGAGTTAATTGCCATGAAGTGTACACTGTGGAATCCTCCTGAGAAAACTGAAATGAAATAATAAATTATATCACTGTAAGTGGCATTAATTTTGAGTTTTGGTGTAAGGCTTTCAAACCCTAAATTTTTGAGGCATTTTTTTCTTTTGAGGCTTTCGATGGTTTTATTATATTTACAATGACTATCAAGATGACTGTGAGTACATATCTTATGAATTTAAAAATAAATAAAATTTTGGCACAGTCTTCACATATTTGAGAATTCCCTTAATTTGTGGGGGTTGAGGTTGTAGTTAACTATGTGAGTATTTGTTGGAATTTTTGTGGGTATTTCAAATACAAAATTAATATCAATACTTATTTTTTAAAATTTAATATTCCAGTTTTTGAGTGATTTGATTACCTCTTTAAAACTGAAGTTATTTTGTACATTTATTATATAAGTTTTCATATCTCCTTTATTCAGATTTATTCTATTTTAATTAACGCTCAATGCTTATGTTATTTGTGTTTCGATAATTATTAATATTTTTATTTTAAAACGTGTGGACCAATTTGTGGAAGTTGAATTTTCCTAAATGGGAACTTTAGTACTGTAATTTAATTTGTTAGTAACATTAAGCAATTTTTGCTTTTATACTGGAAAATATTAGATTCATTTCCTTCTCTCTTTCCCATATTTTTGTGTGTTTTCAATTTCTTTATGCTCTCATGGGAAAGATTCATTTAGTGACATAATACTTTTTATATTTTATTGGCAAACATATATGAAATTTGTTTCATTATGCAAGTTTATTATGAGACTAATTTATCTTCAATTTGATACGAAAATATTTGCAACTAATGATGATTTTGGCATAAAATTTTGGTAGAGACTTCTTATTGTCTTATAGGTTCATATTGAGAATCGACAAGATACAATTTCAACTTGGATATGTGATCATGATTTCAACCATTTGGAGTGCACAAAAGGGAGTAAGGGTATCCTGAAATACTCAGTGTTTATAGTTAAATTTATTTAATGAATTAATTGTTATATTGTTGTTCATAAGTGGTAGCAGGTGTACTCAAAGTTTCATGGACTTGAGAGGTACTCTTGATCAGAAGATTTAATGTATGATGTATTTCCATTATACTTAACTGTATACCAATGCGTATTTAATTTCCAATTATACTGAGGTGAAATCCATTAATTATTTGTGTGCAAGATTGTGTAGGAAATATTTTAATAACATGCAGGTTTAAAGCACGCTAAAATGGAGAACAAAGACATGACCTACATTATATATGCCTTGTGAAGGCTAGTTTTGATATGCATGCCTCGTGGAGGAGGCTATTAATGCAAAATGTCGAGGGGGATGTGCTTAAGCCCATAAGGGAGTCACCTAGGGAGGTAACCCAACTTCTGTGATTGGAGATCCCATGAAGGAAGTTCAATGTGGTAGAAACAATCCATATTGCGTGACTCATATAGCACTCATAAAACTATGGAGATATCCTTGAGATATTCTTCTGCTCATCCCTAAGGCAAAAGTGCTATTTTATGTGACGTTAGGAAGGGATTTATCCCTGAATGAGTTTCGAGGCGGGCAAACTCCCACAGGGTGCAGGTCACATGTACTCTTGGAGAACTCACCTAAGTGAGAGACGTCGTGAGGCCGCGACTATGAGAATTGGGCTATTCTCTAGTAACTCTCATGAGAATCAAGATTAGAGCATGGCCATAAATAGCGCTACCCCGCATCCAAGTCTCAACTAATACTATGTGTGGGATATGTTGAAGTTTGATCAAAGGTGCCGAGTTCAATACTGTGTACACTCAGGTTCCTCAAATGGAGACTATCATCACTAAGTGAAGGTTCAAGCCCGGAAGGCACCTACACCTATTACATAGTATTATATTGCCCATATATATTATATATTTTTCACTGTTTTTTTTTGTCATGGTAAAATTTTGAAAACCTTGTGGGGGATTGTTGGAATTTTAAAAGGTTTTAAAAATTTAACCATTTTATTTATTTAATTATTTTGGCTGTTTTATTTTATTTATTGTGGGGGTTATAAATATTTAATATTTAGGTTTTATTTCTGGTTGGTGAATGCCTTAATTTTTT
>NW_023010125.1:0-8419 GCF_902201215.1 Prunus dulcis
TCTTCTTCTCTTGGAAGCTCTCCATCAATGAAGGTGTAGATGCCCTTATCAGACAAGGCCTTGTACAAATGACCTGTAAACTTGGTGCGTGTATCCTCACCTCTAAAACTCAGAAACACATCATATGTCCATGAATCATGTGTGAAAGAAGAGGAAGAAGGAGAAGAAAACACTGGTTGAGTCGTCATGGGAGGCAGATAAAACTAAAGAGAAGCTCAAAGAATTGGGTATGGCAGTGGGGCTGTGGTTAGATTTATGAGGCTTGACGAATCAGTTACCTACCACTTTAAAATCCTATAGAACCCCAACTACTCCTTTACTCAAGTTCCCAAAGAAGATCAAGCAACATTTCATCGATCCCTTCTTCTTTTTATATTATTAATATTATATTTTCTGAATTCTTTATTCAATTTTGACATAAAATAAACGTAAAAAAGGTAGGTGTGAGGAACTTTCGTTTGAATTTTTTACTGAAGAATATATAAAGAGAAGGTTCTAAGATGGTTAGGTATGAGCAAGTGGTTAGACAAGCAGAAAGTTCCTCATCTTAGCAAGTGGTTAGGAGAAAGTTCCTAGACGCTTCCTTAGCACCTTCAACATCTTTCGTGATTAAAGATGAGGGTCTTTAATTTGGGCACCTTCTACGGTGCACCTGGTGTATCGATACACCCACATTTTTAAGAAAAATGAAACCTGTTGTTCAAGTTGCCCGGTTCTCTCCTAAGCTTTTCTTTAATATTTAATCTATGTCTTTTTCTATGGGAAAGAAACTGTCTTATTCAAATTTTTTTGGTCGAAATATCTTATTCAAATTTTTAGATAAAGTAATCTTAACCCAACCAACCCAATCAAATTTTAACAGCCAAATTTTTTTTTTTTTTTTTTAAACTTGTAACCAAAAACAATAATAATTACAAATTTATTTTCTTAATTTTGTAAAAACTTGGGTTTCCAACGTGAACGACTCATATTACAGTGTTGGGCACAAGACTGTTCCATAACACTGTAAAGTTTATCCGTGATGTTGTAAAATGTGTCCTTATTCTTGTAAACACAATTATTGTAAACCCTTGTGTTTACAAGAATAAGGACCACATTTACTTCTCCAAGGTCCACCCTTACCTTAACATTATAAGAGAGATCCTTTCTAATGTAAATTATAGTATTACAAGATTATGGATTATAAAGAACTTTAAAGTTGTAATCATGGTGCAAAAACTTGTAAATAGAAATCAAAATATTGTAATATACGAGATTAAGGATCCATTTTACAAGTTCATAGAACACTTACGTCCAAACCATTGTAATACAAGTCCTTAGTGTTGTAAACCGCTGCGTTTACAAGAATATGAACCAAGTTTACATTTCTAAGGTCCATCATCGCCTTAAGTTTGTAATAAAGATCCTTTTATTGCAATTTACGATATTACAAATTTATGGATACACGTTACAAGTTTATGGAACATGGAGGTCCAAAACATTGTAAAAGATGTCCTTAATACTGTAAACCCTTGTGTTTACAAGAATAAGGACCACATTTACAAAGTTAAAGTCTATCCTTACCTTATCATTGTAAGAGGGATCATTTCAATTGTAAATCAGGCTATTACAAATCTATGGATAAGGAAGAACCTCAAACTTGTAATCGTGGTGCAAAAAATCATAAATGAGAACCCAAATCTTGTAATGTACGAGATTAAGGATCTGCGTTACGAGTTTATGGAGAGCTTACGTCCAAAGCACTGTAATACGAGTCCTTAATGTTATAAACCATTGCATTTACAAGAATAAGTACCAATTTTACATCTCCAAGGTCCACCATTACCTTAACCATGTAATAGAGATCCTTTCTATTGTAATTTATGATATTACAAGTTTATGGATACACTTTACAAGTTTATGGAACATGGAGGTCCAAAACATTGTAAAAGAGGTCCTTAATACTGTAAACCCTTGTGTTTACAAGAATAAGGACTACCTTTACTTCTCCAAAGTCTACCCTTACCTTATCATTGTAAGAGGGATCATTTCAATTGTAAATCAGGATATTACAACGCTATGGATAAGGAAGAACCTCAAACTTGTAATCATGGTGCAAAAAATCATAAATGAGAACCCAAATCTTGTAATGTACGAGATTAAGGATCTGCTTTACAAGTTTATGGAAGGCTTACGTCCAAAGTACTGTAATACGAGTCTTTAATGTTATAAACCATTGCATTTACAAGAATAAATACCAATTTTACATCTCCAAGGTCCACAATTACCTTAACCATGTAATAGAGATCCTTTCTATTGTAATTTATTATATTACAAGTTTATGGATACACTTTACAAGTTTATGGAACATGGAGCTCCAAAACATTGTAAAAGAGGTCCTTAATACTGTACACCCTTGTGTTTACAAGAAGAAGGACTACCTTTACTTTTCCAAAGTCTACTCTTACCTTATCATTGTAAGAGGGATCCTTTCAATTGTAAATCAGGATATTACAACGCTATGGATAAGGAAGAACCTCAAACTTGTAATCATGGTGCAAAAAATCATAAATGAGAACCCAAATCTTGTAATGTATGAGATTAAGGATCTGCGTTACGAGTCTATGGAGAGCTTACGTCCAAAGCAATGTAATATGAGTCCTTAATGTTATAAATCATTGCATTTACAAGAATAAGTACCAATTTAACATCTCCAAGGTCCACCATTACCTTAAACATGTAATAGAGATCCTTTCTATTTTAATTTATGATATTACAAGTTTATGGAACATCGAGGTCCAAAACATTGTAAAAGAGGTCTTTAATAGTGTAAACCCTTGTGTTTACAAGAATAAGGACAACCTTTACTTCTCCAAAGTCTACCCTTACCTTATCATTGTAAGAGGGATCCTTTCAATTGTAAATCAGGATATTACAACGCTATGGATAAGGAAGAACCTCAAACTTGTAATCATTGTGCAAAAAATCATAAATGAGAACCCAAATCTTGTAATGTACGAGATTAAGGATCTGCTTTACAAGTTTATGGAAGGCTTACGTCCAAAGTACTGTAATACCAGTCCTTAATGTTATAAACCATTGCATTTACAAGAATAAATACCAATTTTACATCTCCAAGGTCCACAATTACCTTAACCATGTAATAGAGATCCTTTCTATTGTAATTTATGATATTACAAGTTTATGGATACATTTACAAGTTTATGGAACATGGAGCTCCAAAACATTGTAAAAGAGGTCCTTAATACTGTAAACCCTTGTGTTTACAAGAATAAGGACTACCTTTACTTTATCATTGTAAGAGGGATCCTTTCAATTGTAAATCAGGATATTACAACGCTAGGGATAAGGAAGAACCTCAAACTTGTAATCATGGTGCAAAAAATCATAAATGAGAACCCAAATCTTGTAATGTACGAGATTAAGGATCTGCTTTATAAGTTTATGGAAGGATTACGTCCAAAGTACTGTAATACGAGTCCTTAATGTTATAAACCATTGCATTTACAAGAATAAATACCAATTTTACATCTCCAAGGTCCACAATTACCTTAACCATGTAATAGAGATCCTTTCTATTGTAATTTATGATATTACAAATTTATGGATACACTTTACAAGTTTATGGAACATGAAGGTCCAAAATATTGTAAAAAAGGTCCTTAATACTGTAAACCCTTGTGTTTACAAGAATAAGGACCAAATTTATTCCACCAAGGTCCACTCTTACCCTAGTCAAGTATACTGACCCAATTTACTTTCCTAATGTCCCAAGTTACCTTAATATTGTACTAGATGTCTTCATCTTTGTAAATTACGATATTACAATATTAAGGATGGGTTTTAAACTCTTATGGAACACACCTGTTTAACATAGAGTAATAATATACCTTAATATTGTAAACATTTGTGTTTGTAAGTATAATGACCCAATTTACCTTCCGAATGTTCCACTTTACTGTTTGTCAATTGCAATTTTGAACTTACTATTTGTCAATTGCATTATATAGTTTCGATTTCCCACTAACTGTTTGTCAATTACATACGAGTCCTTACTATTGTAAACCCTTTGGTTTACAAGGATAAGGACTTAATTTACTTCTCTAATATCCCACCTTCCCTTTATAAATTTATTTTCTTAATTTTAATATATTTTAAATACATGTTTACAACATATTTAGAAAGGCCAAAAATCGCATATTTTTTTACCAAAAAACACTTATTCACTTTCGGGTTACAAAAGCATTAGGAATGGGAAGTGAAATCATGTGGAAAACGAAGTCAAAAGTGAAGAAAATAGGCACGCATGATAACTATTCTTTTTGTTTTGTTATTTCTTAAATGTGAATAAATTACTATAAGGAACCAAAATATGACTATATAGTATAACTCATTTACGTGTTTAATATCAATCAATGATAAGATATTCAACTTTTACGACATAATATCAATAAATATCCACTTATATTATATTATATGACATACTCTGAGGCCACACTATAATTACTTCTCAAGCTGACATATTATTATATAAAAATATAAAAATATATATGTATTCGTGCTTATTCTAAAAATAACTTTAAACAAATGTCTTTATGACAAAAGATGACTCATAGCACCATCCAACAAAAATTTCCCTTATGATCTTTCTCTGTTTTTTGGTTCATATCTTCGTAATATAATTGGTTCATGTTCCAATCAATAAAAAAAATGGTATATAATAATATAATAATTAAATAATATATATGCATTTAATAATCAATATATAATGTATAAATATGATATTTACATATAATATATAAAATTTCAACTAACATACTCGAAATTTTATATAAGTATGTAACATAACAAAATACTAAATGAGGTAATGAAGGGGAAGAAAGTGATTGAGTTACCATCTCATTTGCTTCTCATGTACGAAATTTTAGAATTCAAGCTAATTCTAAACTCGTAACTTACAAGTTTTTTGTAACAATTTACAAGGTTTTGCTCATGGATTATAACGTTAGGGTTCACCAAATCCATAATGTTGTAAATCAGCTTTTTACAAGGATATGGATCCATATTACAAGAAATTGGTAATAGTGGACCTTTGGGATGTAAAATGGGTCCTTATTTTAGTAAAAAATGAAATTGCATATTGCTATGCAATGGGATGCTCCTTGGTTGTCAATTACGCACTCCCTGTTTGGCAATTGCCAAACGACCTCTGCCATTTACACAGTCCATGTTTGTCAATTACTCAAATCGTCATAAATATTGATAATACTAACTCAATTTCATAATGAGTTGTTGGTTTTATTTTATGAATTATGATGGCTAGTTGTGGTCAAATCTTCCATATCTTATGCTTTGTTTTTAAAAATCAATTGAGGTTGGTAGTTTTAATTTTTAATTTTAAAAATCCTCCGTTATAACTTGTATTTGTTTTACCCTTAATTAATTCAAATATTTTTTAGGGAAAATAAACTTGTCCACATGTACGGTAAAATTGAAATATTATAACTTGGCCAAATGTATGGTACAATTCAAATGTTATAAAAGTTCGTAAATGATTAAACTAATATTTTCTATTTGGACTTGGACAATAAGTCCTTATAAACTCATAAAGCCACTTGGAAAAGCCATCACGCCAGCTTGCACTCCAATGTCTCAACATCCATCACGCCAACTTGCAATCTTGTATAAATTTCCTTATTTTGCTACAAAATATCCATATTCAAAACAATAAAATTTGGGTATCTTTATATAAATCCAAATAATTTTAACAAAAAATAGTTTTAAGAAGAAAAAAAGATTAACATGTGATAACTATAGTACTTTGTAACTTTATTTATGTCTGTCGATTATAGCTTGTAATTGCGCAAGTAGACTGTAAATGAGACTCCTTTGTTTGTCAATTGCAAGACACGATTGCAAATGACACTGCCTGTTTGTCAATTGAATTTACAAATTACATACTGTATGGACATTCTCAAATTTGAAAATCATTTGTGCATATTCCTTCATTATTGAAAAGTGAGACATGACTTAGCATAAAGAAAAACTTTTAAGTATAAAAAGAGCTTAACATGTGAGAAATATAATGTTTTGTAACTTTATTTATGTTAACAATTATAGCTTGTAATTACGCGATTGGAATGTAAATGGGACTACTTTGTTTGTCAATTACGAAGACTAGGATGCAAATGACACTACCTGTTTGTCAATTGCATTGACAAAATGACATAATGTATTTCCATTCTCAAAATTGAAAAAGCTGCCAATAACATAAAGACTGAAACCTAAATAACAATAAAAATAAAAACAAAAACAGAACTATATTCCACTACCAAAAAAAAAAAAAAAAAAGGACTGGGACTTTCCCACATCACTCATCTTCAATTTAGCCCATGTCTTACGTCACCGAGCCCATACAAAATTCCTTTATTTTGCTACAACACAACCATGTCATGTTGGCAATTGACAAACATGCCCTATGTAATTGCCATTCTGTTCTTTCTTTAAAAAAAATGAATATGTAATTGCCAAACGATCACTGTTAATTTAATTGTTCTTCTCTTCCATGATTAAGTGCGTAAAAGTAAAAAAACACAATAGAATTTAGTATATCAATTAACTTCTACTTTCATTGCAAGTGTTAATAACTTAATGACAAGTAAATAACAAACATTGTTGGACACAAGGTAATTGAAGTGCAATTGGGTTCACAAAAATCTAATTGACAGACAGGAAGTAGGTAAATGAACATGTCAAATCCAATTGCATAAGTGGAATTCACAAAAAAAAAAAAAAAAAAAAAAAAAAAAAAGAAGAGAAAACTAAACATATTCTCAACAATCAATCAAATGGCAAAGATCAAAAGGCAAAGGATTTACTTAGCACAGAGCTGGATTAATGGAAGATAAAAACAAAATTATGCATATTATGCAAACTTGGAACACAATTGGATTTACAAATATCCAATTGGTAGACATGAAGTAGGTAATTGAATATGTGACATCTAATTGCATCAATGGAATGCACTGCATGTGGAACAAAATAAAAAATACATGTAATTGTATCAAAGACAATTGCCAAACAGGATTTTGGTAATTGCATTAGCATCTGTAAAAAAAACTTAATCACAGAATCCATATGTATCAACAAGCACAACAAGGGGAGCAAGTTTATACCTTGACTCAAAGTCCAATTCGATCGGCAAGTGGCCAAATTTTGAGGAAAACCCATACTGACTTCCTTATTTCGCAATGAAAGGAATTACAACTTTGTTAGATTCGGACACCCACATCCACAAACAAGAAACCTCAAACTAGATATTGTCTTTATATAATTTCAACAAGGCCATTAAACTGGACTTACAACAGAAAATTTGAATCTCTTTCTAATCATTTTTTCTCCTTTAAGACTTACCTTTTTTTTTTTTTTTTTTTTTCCCTTTCCATTTTCCTAAGAGACTACAGTGCAAATATGATCAAGTTTTCATACAAATGTGGCTATTAACTATTGAAAGAATATTAATATGAAATGACCAACTATGAAACTAATATACAATAAAAGTCATAAACACAGAACTAAAATTGAATTGCCTTAACCTTGAAATTTTTACAACAAAAACCATAATGGCAGCTTCAACTATTACGCAGCTTCTCCTGCACTAAACAACATGGCTACATTTTTTACGTGTTAAAAACACTAATTACTTTATACAAAGGGAAAATGTAATCTTACAAAAAGAAAAGATTGAAAAGTGATTGAAAAGTGATAAAAACTCTAAAATATGAAATGAAAGCTAACACAAGAAAAGAATTCACATTAATCTTTTGAAAGAAAAATAAAGATAGTCATCAAGCTAATAATTGTCAAGATATACGAACTCAGCAACACTATAATTTTTAACAAATAAAACCATGTGAAGAATATACACCAAGAACGAGATACAGTAGAGCATGCACCATGACCTTGCCATTACAGGTCTGGAAAACATTGAATAAAAATTAGTTTCAATCTCCATCACACACAACCTGAAGATCATTCAATACAAGGGGCAGCACAAGTAAGGAACCCAACAATCCTAAAGACACTTTGCATAACACAGAGCACATTAAAAAAAACCCATAAACTATAAACCGCTCATCTCCAGCACTCTCCCACAAATGTTTCCAATTCACCTCCACTTTAAGCTTTCCGATTACATTTTTTTTATATGGCAAATTATATCCTCCACACCCTTTGGAATCGCAATTATATTCATATGTAAGAAANAGAAAAATTAAAATCTCACCACAAAAATGAGTCCAACTTGTTTAATTCATTAACAAAAAAAGAAAAAGAAAAGTGAGCTACCAAAACAAGAAAAATTCTGGGATACCAAAGCACGCAACAGAATATTGGCATTTGAGTTGAGACCATAAAAAAG